>NC_070595.1:1715000-1775000 GCF_027409825.1 Scomber japonicus | reverse complement strand
TTTCTCTTTGAGGGAAGGGTCACTATAAATTAATACAAAGTAGTTACGAGTGATCACCTTTATGTCATGATGAAACATTTATATCCTGAAGGGAGTGGTCTGTTGTCATTGTCCAGGATGACAATGCAAAAATATTCATATATTCCAATCTAACCACCTGGTAGACCCACTGTTTCTGAAGTTGGAAGTCTAACAGAGAGACTACCACATTAAAGACTTTGTACCCACCTTAAGGTTTTTTATTATAGATAGCTCTCAGTTCTTAATTTTCTGAAAAGAACTGCGACCAATTGATCCAAATGTTACAGTTAGTAGATTCATTTATTAGTTGATTGACAGAAAATTAATCTACACCAATTTTAAAAATGGTTAATTGTTGTTTATCAAGGAAAACTAATAAACATTTGGTTGTCTACTCTCACCAACATGAGAATTTGCTGCTTCTTTCCTTTGGGTTAATTTTAAGCTTCAGCTCTTTTATAAACTAAAAACAAAACTATGTAATCATTATAAAAATATCAGACTAATCAATGATACATAGGCTACCATATTGGAGTATAATAGTGAACAGTCACATGCTGCCTATACTTCAGTCTGTGAATATATTTGTACATTTGTATATTTGTATCATGACATCACTGCACCTCATCTTCCTATTTACTAGAAAAATACTACTGATGTGTCATCCTCTGCTTAAATCTGTTCTGCATCTGTACTCATTTTTGTCTCGTGCTTTTCTGTTCTCCAGAATATGAAGTGAGTGTCTGTGCTGCACACAGTGTGCTTGTGTAACAGCGCATGGCTCCACATGTTTCTGCTTGTACTACTTGCTATGTGATGGCGCAGCCGTGCCTCTGCTCCGCCATTAAAGAACATTAAATTAAAATCAGATTGTCACGGAGACTTCCCACATCCTTTTCCATCACTCGACAATAATCACAGCAGCGTTTCTGCTCTGCTTCTAGCAGTCAATGACCGCTAGGAGGCTGCACGATGCTGCTGCCAGAGATGCTCTATTTTTGAGAAGAAGGCTCACTCAGTGAGACAAGTCATCCTGTAACAACGCTGTAAAACTAGTGTACAATGGCAGGTAATATTCAGTGAGGAACGTTATAATGACGCCATAGTATTGCCACTGTTCACGTATAAATACATACAAATAAAGATAAAGCAACAAAACAAAATAGATGTGAAAATTCCGTCTAAAAACGAAATTATTAATTTTACATTTAAAGACTAAATAAGGAAAGTAATGATCTGGTGATTAAATTATTTTATTATTGGTTTCACTTCACTTCAATTTCAAATTGAATTAATAGATAAAGAAAATGTGTTTTTTCAAGTCTATCAATTTCTTAACTTATATGTTTCCATGACTTTATCCATACAGTAGCTACCATGTGCAGTGGAGGAAAGACAAGAAATGGTTAGCATGGTTAGCCAGCTAACAAAAATAGTCAAAACAGTGTATATAGTGCTATATTGACACTGCACTGTTATTATCCTCTGTCCCTACGTACAACAGTCAACCAGCACCTGAGCCTCGTCTTCTTTGCAAACGAACAAACAATATTTCCTGGAGGGTCAAACCCACACTATGGCTTGAACTGGCACTGAATGTTAGCACTGGACTGAAATCATGAGGTGCAGGATCCTCCTTTTTTTAACCATATATCCTGTGTATTTCCTTGGGCAAGAGGTTGGCAGCTGATTAGGAAATGTTCTTGACATTTATCTAAAGGGTCCAATAGAAGTTCAAACTGATGCAAAATTCAGTTTCTGAATCTTACTACTTTCTTCTACTACCAAGTGTTTTGTGGTTTTGAGAGACAGGGGGTCAGAACAGCTACTAATGATGTGTACAAAAATGAAACATTTTGTCTGTAGAGGTTGATGCAGGTGCTGCACTGCCTGCACCTTTACCACAATGCATTGCGTGGCAGCTTTCAATCCATATGAATAGAAAGAAAACGACGCGTATTGCCATCAGAGTGAGACCTCTTCACTTCTCCATCTTCTCCTCTGACGCTGTGCTGCCGGTTCGCTCCCCTCATTTCGCCGGCTGGCTGCGTGCAGCACACCGTGTGTAACGGAAGAGACAAGACAGAGAGAAAGAGAGGGCACCGAGGAAAGAAATCACAGGAGCGGATCTGAACAGCACGGGCTGTGGATTTAAGGAGAGGAAAGAGAAGAAATTAAAAGCGACGCTGCTGTCCAATAAATAAGGTAAACCAGCTCGCTCGTCTTTTTACGCACGGTAACCAGATAACGAGCACGCATTTTACGCACGGCCACCAGAGATGAGATGGTAAATAAAAAGGAGAGTTAAGTGTGACCTCCAGTCGGTGATCATCATTGATACATAACTGCACCTTCTCTGTCCTCCTGAAACTTCCGTCAGTCTGATTCTTCTCTTCAGGGTAACGACTCGAGCTTTTCATTCACATCATTAAGCAGCACTCTGCGAGCTTTAACATTATGCATCTGAGGAGGGAATAGTTTCAGGATGCTGAGGAGAGGAGCAATGCTATCTGTATGATAGATAAATGTGGACAACGTGATCTTATGAAATGTGTGTGTACAAATAGAACGGTGCTGTAAACACACAGTGCGGTTTATGGGTTGAGTCCCTTCAGTGTGACTTTCCATGTCGCTTCTTGTCTCTGTGCTTTGCTCCCACTGCATGACTCTCCCTCTCTCTCTCTCTGGTCCTGTTCACACATGACATTGACATGCATCTTGGGTGATCTCAGTAAGTGGATATCTCAGTACATCAGTTCACACATTACATTAGAATGTGTCTCCACATGCTTGTGTTTGGATCCCACTGAAAGCTTTACATGTAAATGAGCATGTTTCTGTTTCCAAAGACCAAATGAGTTGTTTTAACCGGTGAGAGGCAGCAATGTACTTCCCATGCATACTCTGTCATATATTTAAAAATATTTAGCTGGAGAATCCATTTTGCCTGTTGTTAGGCTTCTTGTTGTTTCGCACTTTGATAAGACAATGTTGGCGCGCAATTGAGTACACACTCCATTGACGCAGAAGATGTCAGTTGAGTAGGCGGTGTCTTACTCAACTGACCTAGGACACATTGTGTGCACATGCAAAAAAAATGTGACTGTATGCAGCTCAGAGCTCATCTGAATGTGGTTTGGGCTGCATGTGGTCGTTAGTAGGGTAGATAGTGGGAATTCTGATCACAAGCTGTCCACTTGTGATCGGATCTCCCAAGACACATTTTAATGCCAGATGTGAACAGAGGCTCTGAGACGAAAACATGTACACACACATTTTTTTTTGTGTGTATGTCCGTACGTGTGCATGTGTGTGTGTGTGTGTGTGTGTGTGTGTGTCCTGAAAGCAGCAGAAGCATATCATTCCCAACAGATGTTCTGGGTGAAGCTGTGAAATGCATCTGTGGTGAGAGAGAAAGAGCCCTTTAGGACAAATGTAATTGTCACAAGCGGTATTTAACTCTGCCTTTTTCTCCCATCAGACACATATACACACACAGACAAGCACATTTCACACACTCTGTCTCCTTGTCTCTGCTGTTGACTCCACATTCTTTGGCTGTGACAAGCAAGTGTAGCAGCCAGAGACCTAGCCAAGTGTGTGTGTGAAAGTGTGAGTGTTGGTGCATGTGATGGGTAGCTTCTTGCTATGTGCACTCTTTGCTCTTCTTGATCAATATGTGTATATTATGTCTCCTTGCTCATTGACCTGACCAGTGAGGAACTTTAGTGCCTCACCTGCCTTACCTGTAATTATTATCTCAGCAGTTGTCAACTGTTTGCCTGACAGCCTCATTCCAATGCAGCAGGTTCAGGTTGTTGTTGTGTGTGTGTGTGTGTGTGTGTGTGTGTGTGTGTGTGTGTGTGTTTGTGAGTGCATGTGTGCGTGCGTGTGTATGCACACGCATGTGTGTAAGAGTTATTACTTATGTAACTATTTCATCAGATGAAGCCTCCCTTTGAGGGAACTCTGGCCTTCAGGCTCTGTTTGAAAATGCTGAAGTGATAAAGATTCATGAGTGATGTGAATCTAACTCTGGCACAGCACACATCTGTGTCACCTGATGGATGACTGACAGCATAATACAGGAGAGATGATAATACATTCCACATTCTGTGAGGACAATGACTGTATAAAATGTCATTCACGCAACGTGGCATTGTGCATGTTGTTGTTTATACATATAAATACTTGTTTATGCAATGAATGTTATGCTACCTGTAACATCATCCAGCATGGCCGCTTTAGCAGTGGGTCAGTGATGATCTGGGGAGGCATATCTTTACTGTTAGGTACTGGGATGAAATCCTCAGAGTGATTGTCAGATCTTATGCTGGTGCAGTGGGACCTGGGTTCCTCCTGCAGGGCAGTGCCTGGCCTCATGTGTTCAGAGAATGTAGGCAGTTACTGGATGAAGAAGGCATTGATGCCTTTGACTGGTCCTCACGTTCCCCTGACCTAAATCCAAATCAAAGCTGCAAGCAACAATGAACAGGTCCTTGCACTTCATGCATGTCGGGCTGTGACGCAGTCGGAGGGCTCGCACAGTGTGCACGTAGAGATCTGTGCACCCAGGCTTTCATTGAACATTGCATGATGGGGTTAAACAACACTTCCTGAGTCCACTATGTGGCGCTACAGTTCACCCACCAATTATGTGTCATGTTTGTGCTGTGAAGTGCCCTAATGAGCAACTATGGGACATTATGTATCGTGCATCTGACGCTACTAAGTAACACCACGTACTGTCCAGCAGCTCACTGATGCCCTGATCCTGATCCAGGTCTGGGAGGAGATTCCTCAGGACACCATCCACCAACTCATCAGGAACATGCTAGAAGTTGTTGGGAGTGCATACAAGCATGCAGGGGCCATAAACACTACTGAGTCACATTATGAGTTGCCCTGATGAAATTCACGCAAGTTGGATCAGCCTGTTTACATTTTTTGCTTTGATTTTTTGTGTAATTTTGATGTTGATTGATTTTGGTTTTGTTACGTCATTTTGTTATCAACAAATTATACAATGTTCATCAAGATCTGATGTGTGATTTAAGCGTTCCCTTCATTTTTTTTGAGCGGTTTATTTGGCTTCTTTTAATCCTGGAGTATTTAATATCATTTACTAAAATGCCAAAATATAGCTACAGTTACAGTGACTCATGCAGGTCTGAAACACATTTCACAGAAAAATCAGTACTGATGATCTGTTTGTCTGTGTTCACAGCTGGCTGCAGCATCACACAGCTCAAATGATAAGTGTTGGGTTTAGAACCTGCTCTATGTGTAAAGTGCCTTGAGATGACTTTGTTGTGATTTGGCGCTATACAAATAAAGATTGATTGATTGATTGATTGAAGTGCATCTCCAAACTGAGAAAGAGGCTGTGTGCATTTACACACGTGGAACAGCAGCAGTAACCTCAATAACACTGGATCTGTCAACATCTGACATTAATTATTAATTAATCTACACAGGTCAGCTGTTACATACAGATTCAGGTTTATATGGAGGGATTGTCTGTCATAAAACAGCCCTAATGGATGAATTGTGAGCTATATCGGAGCTGCCAGTATTTTAAAAAAATGTCTAAGTAGCTAGGAGTCTAAGATAAGCTTACCTGATTTTGACCTTGATATCATACAAGCCTTAAAGGATTGAAAATGTGTCAGTGAGTGAGGAGGTGCTAATAATTCCACCTTCATTACGTGATGCAATTTGCACTTGTCTTTTTGATTTAGATTGTTTTTGCAATAAGGCATATTTGCACAGAAATGTATGAATATGACCTAGTTTACATACATGTAAATGACACAGGTGCACTACTATATGCCTCATTTATACCGGTTAAGCAGCTGCAAAACCCATGTGACCCTTTTGTGGATTTGGCCTCAAGTGTGTTATCAGTACTTTGTTGGATGACAGACAGTAATATAAATGAAAGAGTCTACGCCGTGAACATCCACAGTATGAACGGAGCCTCAGTATAGAGTAGTGGAGTGAGACTGTCCTCACTCCTGCTGTCTGCTGTAAATACGCTTAGCTGTTAGCAAGCAGCTGCTCTCATGTCTCCCTGGGTCTTGGTGCTTGTTTTCAGCAGAGATTCTCCCACTCTGCAGTGGTAGCTGCAGCCTCACTGTCACACACACTCTTTCTCTCTCACTGTTGACCACACACTCACATTGCTGTAATTCTTAAAGATGCTGCACTACCAAGAGTTTCCCAGATTTACTTATGATTCAGAACAGAGCTGCACAGAGGCTCACAAACACCATTGATTTTCAAATGAATTAATATTTGGGGTTATTTTTGGCTTTTTTTTGGCTTTCTTTTTTTTGTAGCCTGGCAGAGGTTCTCGTTGGCCTGTACAACTATAGGGAAGGTATATCTACAGATGTGTTGCTTCACCAGAAATATCTCTCAATGCACAGTAGAAGCATTTATTCACTGACAAATAGCCTGAACTGTACACACATCACTCTGCTTCGTTCACAAATATTCTGCTAACTTCACTTCAGTCTGTGCTCTTCAGCTTCACTGTCACACACAGTCTCTCTATCGACAACATGAACCATGCCATTGTGAGCACTTGGAGAGATCCTGTGCAGTTTTTCCTAGGATCGGCTTAGATAAAAACAAAGATTGGTCATCTCTTTTAGTCGCCTATATACGATCCGATTTCCAAAAGGCATAAGCCTACGCGACACAGAACAGTCATTTGCCAGCCGCTGAACCACCACTGATTTGATGATAATCAACAGGCAATGTGATCGTCTTTTGATATTTTATCTTACCCACAGGTTACATGTTTTGGTCATTCAGTCATCAGTCTGTCAAGTGGACATGGTTGTGGATTTCAGTGGGAGCACAGCTACACTGAGAGGTCTATTGAGTTATGTATTTGTATTAAAATATGTGTTTAGATAAACCAGGCACTGTGGCAATTAGCAGGAAGACTTACAGGGGCCATATTATGCTATTTTTTATAAGTTAATATAGGTTTCTGAGGTCCACATAGGATGTATTTGAAGCTTCCTGCTGAAAAAAATGCCCCTCAGATTACACATTTTCACCCACCTCTACCCCTCTGTTTGTCTCCTTAAGAACAGGCTGTTTCTGTGTCTGTAGCTTTAAATACAAATGAGCTGCTGCTGCCCCCGACCACTCCGGAACTGTTGCCATGGTAACAGTGATAGTTTACAACTCCCCTCCACACCCCAACCCGCTCCATGAAAATATCCGGCAGAAACACATAGGTTTTATCTAGAACCTGATCCAGAACCTGACCCTGAACCAGGAGGAGAGGCGCCTGCAGCAGCGTGTCTCTGAATGGTGAGTCAGCTTTTTTCAACAGTTTTACGCTCATTGTAAGTGTAGCTATGGTGCTAACATGTAGCTAGGTAGCTAATGATAACCTTAATAGACTTCAGTCAGTAACTATCTACTGACATGCAGTTAAACACTGTCACATGTTGTAATTGATAACAGATGGTTTAACTGATGCAGACAATGTATTGTATTTATTTATTCAATTTCTGCAATATGATGAACAGAGATGCTTATTAATAACAGCATCCTTTATGTGGTAACCCTTCTTTTTTACATTATAACAGGTATTATTCAACATAAATATGTTTAGTAACATGCTTTATTTTTCAAGTAAGTATCATCATCCTCTATTCAGTTTTCAGTCTCCATGTGCAGTGTTTTGTTATAACGTGCAACAAGTGACTTTTTCATCCTGATGCTTGAAACATGACAGAACTCACTGCTCCTCCACCTCAGCCTCACACTGTCTTTCAGGTTTCTTGTGTTATATATAGGGCTGTCAGCATTAATGCGTTAATCGCGATTAGATCAATGCAATGGACTTTTGAACGGCTTGTTTAACTTTAAAAAACTTCCAGACGGTTCAGTTGACAAGTCAAAAGTAAAATGCAACCTGTGTCAAACGGAGTTGAACTACCACCGGAGTACGTGGAGTTTGAGTTAGCACCTCCACGCTAAACACCCAGGTGCAGCCAAGCGAGCCTCAGCTCCACCAAAGTACCATTTTGGAGTGTGGGAGTCGCAGCAGAGCCGTAATTGATTCCCAGTTAAGACACTCTGGTATGAAATGCTTTACATTATGGGCTTAAAACTGCCTTGAAATGTAAAATAACAGGATTTTAAACATGCAAATCAAAATGAGATTAATCACGATTAACTATGGAAAGTCTTCGATTAAATCTCGATTAAAAAAATTAATCGTTTGACAGCCCTAGTTATACATTATTTATTCTTGTTTTTCTTCATTAGCTACTCTAATGACTGCAGACATTAGTCACATACCATGATACTTGCTGTATTTAATGCACAGCAGGCTACAGGATTGCTGCGTCAGCTTCATGCATGTAGACCATCTTGTTTACAAAGCTGACTATGGGTCTTTACAGCTGAGGGGATTTGAGCAAATGCCTTTGAGTCACACATGTAAGATTTTATGCAATCTTGCTTTACATTGCTTCAGTGGGTATGAACAATGCCCATTAATGGCATAATACACCATAACATATAGTTGAACAATGATTAGATACCATAAAGCTTTTATTGTCATCAGTCATGCAGTTGTACCATAAAGTGTTGTACTGATAATAACATGTCATACATCAATCATCAATAACAAAATAAGGTAGAAAAATAACTGAATGATTCACCAAATCTATAGTTTAAAAATATCAGAAGACACATCGTAGATGTGATTGTAAATGTTTACGTTAACCTGTTGACTAAATACAATTTCCAATTGGTTTCAGTCTGACTGAACTGAGAACACAGCTGTTGATGTCCTCCTCCTGGTCTGGCTGCTCCGCTCTGTGCTGACAGGTCCGGTGGGATCTACATGTATGCTGATGGATCCACAAAGACCTTCCCAATGTTGAGATTCATCCAGTCATCCTCACACCCTGAGCAATATGTGACATACACAAAGACTTTAAAAAATGTTTTCATTTTTATGCTGTGTCACTAAACAGTTGTTCTTATAATGGCACATTACTCTTTATATATTATATATTTAATCTCAGGTATTTGAGTGTATTTCTAGCTTGTTTATTGTGTGTTGAACATGTTATGAAACTGAATAGTTTATAGTACATGTACATTATAAAAGCTGTTGGGTGAAAAATAAAAAGGAATGTAATTGTCAAAGCCATAATATAATTTTTTGTTTCTTGTTTTAATTTTGTTTCTTTGTTATACTGAGGACCATATCTGTGTATATGACATGTTTGAAGAGTGGGTGGTGCATAGCACCGGAAATGCATACAGGTAAGCCCAGGTAATGAGCACAGTGTATGTGAAGGGGAGGGCAAACAGTTTTTGACCGTGTCAGTGTGGCAGCGTGGTTTCTCTTTTCCTTTATGATGAATGGATGACTGTGATGAAGGAAACTGATGAATGGAAAACTTACCTGTGATGTCATATGGACTCAAAAGTATACCTGTGCCAAGGTGAGCAAATAATTGAATGAAAATAAATGGGCTGCCGCACTCAAAGATACACAAAGTATTGGACATTGTTTTTTATTATTGCCCAGAACACGGGTCTGAACAAGTCCTCCCTGTTCACCCCTCAGAGGCCAGATGTAGTCTTGATTGAAAGACTCTACAGTAATACTTACAGTCCGTCGTCTCAGTCTTCACTGGTTTGGCTCTGCATTCTCCCTTCCTGCGTCTGCACTTTGAAGAGAGGCTCTCTAGCAGATGTGGTGGCTTGTGTTCAGTCAGCATGTTCATTGTAATGTAGAGCAGCCAGGTAGAGACCTGTACAGTAAAGAGACAATCAAACATGTAAGTAACTACAGAAACTGTACAAATGTTCATAAGATCTACGTACGTACAGTTTAATTGACCTGGACAGCATTGTTTTTAGGAGAAAAGTGAAGGATGACACTGTGGAAAGCTCCACAGATGGAGTCTGGTGGTGGGGACTGATGACAGTATTTGCGATTAATTTATAAAGTAGTTGTCTTTTATAGAATATTTCTGATTAGCAATTATTAGAAAAGTTTTATCTTCTATATGACAAACACACCTGCTGCTTGCTCACTTACTGTTGACCTTGGTTACAGTTAGAAACTGAAGTGTCTGCTCGGTGTCAGTCAGTCTTAGTACAGAGTGAGACGTTAATGATGATATGATAGTCAGCTGCACTGTCACAGACACTTATTCTCTGTCCCTCCTGACCTGCATGTAGCACTAAGCTAAGGATAGCTCCTTAGCTTAGTGCTACATGCAGGTCAGGAGGGACATGTATAACACATTTTAATTTCGTGAAAAGTTATTTTTTCCCATGAATCCCCAATGCTTGGCTTCCAACTCACAAACCTGCTGACTGCATCCTAACATGCTGTTAGCGTTAGCTAATGCTAAATGGAACTACGCTAACTCGTTAGCCAATGCTAAACGGAAAAACGCTAACTAGCCATCGCTAAACGGCAGAGGGAACACACAACTTTATTGCTGCAGGTTTGTCACAGACAGCTGGCATCGATGCCTCTGTCAGGAAAGGTTTGGTAGCCAGTCCTGAGGTGTACTGACCCAGGCTGGTGAACAGTCCTACAGGCAGATGTTACCATCTAAAATAAACATAGTCCTTCCAGACAGCTCTTCTGTCCTCTGGAGCTGGCGGCTGATGGAGTGATTTGAGCAGCTCATGTTTTTAGCTCTTAGCTTCACACTTTGTTTGGGCCCAGAATAAAATAATGGACCTCTGATAGGTAGAGTACCTGGCGGGTGGAGGTGCTCAGAATGGGGGGGGGGGGGGTTAATATTTAGTGCCACGGGGTTCTAGCTCCGAGGCAACTATTAATCTTCTCCATACTTATTAGTGCCACGGGGTTCTAGCTCCGAGGCAACTATTAATCTTCTCCATACTTATTATTATTAGTGCCACGGGGTTCAAGCTCCGAGGCAACTATTAATCTTCTCCATACTTAATATTATTCCGCTTCTTCCGCCGTTTTTCGGCGCGTAACTCCTCCCGCAGCTTTGAGAAAACTCCGACAATATATACATCAAAATGTGCGGCTCGATCGGGGGAGGGGTGCTATGACTTTTGGTGTTGAAATTCCAAAGTTTCCCAAAGTTATTCCCAAAAAACCGGGAGATTTAAAACGGAGGAAAATTTGTGCTCTCTGGAAAAATACCAAACTGTTTTGACATAACATGTAAACTTTTCAAACTATGAGCAGTCTTAGTGGAAGCGGCAGTTAGCTAGAGTGTGAGAAGCAGTAATGATTAACCTTCATTTTTATTTTTAACTCGAGCTCACGGCCAAACCGTAAAAAGGAGACAAATAATTTTTGGTCAAAATATAGACATAGGTGTTGGGATTCATAAAATGTGACGTTGACAGGCGCGGTCTGCACAAAATTTAAACGGGGGGGGGGGCAGAGACCGGCGGCAATACCTGTCTCGCTCCCCATTAAACCTAATGTAATCGTCTTCTTTTTTCAAAATAATCTCACTCTGTGTTCGCACTGAGTTTACTCGCTCATTTTAAGGAATATCTGAATAAAATAAACACTGTCAGAATCTGCCGGCTTCTGTGTCTCTCACGGTGTTTTCGGTTTTTGGACAGGAGTTACGGTTTTCTCACAGTTTGCAATTGTTCGGGACCTTGTCAGAAGCCAAATTCTTGGGGCATTTTCAGAATTCTTTCCAAGCAGATTCTCAAATCGCCGTAGCAACCGCAGGGCCTTAGCTGCCCTTGGCAACCTGTTGGTGGGCAGAATCTGACCTACTCTTTTGTGACTGGCTGAACTGACCTACCTTTTTGTGATTGGCTAATTCTACCTGCCTGTCTGTTTTGCCAGTTAACTGAGCTAATTCATTTGAATGGGGATTAATTCATGTGTACTGAGGACTAAATAAATAGTTTTATTGTTTTGTGTTTTAGTTATATGATTTGTGGTATATAAAAAGATTCAACATTTATCAATAGAAGATGAACAAAATGTGCATAATATAATTTCATACGTCCAAGAAATTTAAAATAAAATGTGTAGTAAAATCTACTCTCTAAATGATTTCAATATTTACTTAATAATTTCATAACAGTGATGTTCCTGTCTGTGGAAAAAATGAAGTAGACTTTAATTAATAAGTTTAAATAAATATTATTTATGCTTAAATATGATTAACATTCACTTAATATCTTCAGGAATGTTAAGTTGAAAATAAAGTACATTCATAAAGAAAAAATAAATCGTGTACTCGTCCCGGCAGTAGCCCCGTGGCACTCAAAATTTCCCTGGAATTTTCTAGTTAGTGCCACGGGGTTCTAGCTCCGAGGCAACTATTAATCTTCTCCATACTTATTAGTGCCACGGGGTTCTAGCTCCGAGGCGCTCCACTCCAGAAGCTGGAGAGCAACTATTAATCTTCTCCATACTTAATATTATTCTTACATCTTCTTCCGCCGTTTTTCGGCGCGTAACTCCTCCCGCAGCTTTGAGAAAACCCCGACAATATATACATCAAAACGTGCGGCTCGATCGGGGGAGGGGTGCTATGACTTTTGGTGTTGAAATTCCAATTTTTCCCAAAGTTATTCCCAAAAAACCGGGAGATTTCTCCATTGGAAATGAATGGGAATTTTTTGAAAACCCCCCATAATTTCACCTTTTTTCAGAGTCACCTAGCTCGCTCATACGTGCAGGTAGAAACGTGATTAAAACTTTAAAACGGAGGAAAACTTGTCCTCTCTGGCAAAACACCAAACTATTCACCATGACATGTAAACTTTTCAAACTATGAGCAGTCAAACGAGGAGTGGAAATCACTTTTTCGTCAAAGTTAGAGTGGAAGCGGCAGTTAGCCAGAGTGTGAGAAGCAGTAAAATATAACCTTAATTTTCATTTTTAACTCGAGCTCACGGCCAAACCGTAAAAAGGAGACAAATAATTTTTTGTCAAAATGTAGACATAGGTGTTGGGATTCATAAAATGTGACTTTGACAGGCAGGGTCTGCACAAAATTTAAACGAGGGGGCTGAGACCGGCGGCAATACCCGTCTCGCTCCCCATTAAACCTAATGTAATCGTCTTCTTTTTCCAAAAGAATCTCACTCTGTGTTCACACTGAGCTTACTCGCTCATTTTAAGGAATATCTGAATAAAATAAACACTGTCAGAACCTGCCGGCTTCTGTGTCTCTCACGGTGTTTTCGGTTTTTGGACAGGAGTTACGGTTTTCTCACAGTTTGCAATTGTTCGGGACCTTGTCAGAAGCCAAATTCTTAGAATTTTGAGACTTTTTTCAAGGCAGATCCTGAAATCGCCGTAGCAACCGCAGGGCCTTAGCAACCTGTTGCTGGGCAGAATCTGACCTACTTTTTTGTGATTGGCTAATTCTACCTGTCTGTCTGCTTTGCCAGTTAACTGAGGTAGCGGCCGAGCTAGTATTGATAGTCTCTCTCTATATATAAACATATGAATTATATTGACAGTCTTACTGCTCAAATGCTGGCCTGTGTGTGTGTGTGTGTGTGTGTACACACTGTGTTGTAGTGATTAGAGTTAGTGCATGTTGCTGCTGCCTTGTGCTCTGTGTGCTACTCTCTGCTTACATCTACTGTTACACTTGATACTGACCAGTAAGATGTACTTAATACTGCCACAGTAAAAGTTACTTAGTGTTATATGATCAGGGTGACTTTTGAACACTGGAAATAAATCATGTACTCGTCCCGGCAGTAGCCCCGTGGCACTCAAAATTTCCCTGGAATTTTCTAGTTATTCTTCCGCTTCTTCCGCCGTTTTTCGGCGCGTAACTCCTCCCGCAGCTTTGAGAAAACCCCGACAATATATACATCAAAACGTGCGGCTCGATCGGGGGAGGGGTGCTATGACTTTTGGTGTTGAAAGTCCAAAGTTTCCCAACGTTATTCCCAAAAAACCGGGAGATTTCTCCATTGGAAATGAATGGGAATTTTTTGAAAATCCTCCAAAATTTCACCTTTTTTTACCTTTTTTCAGAGTCACGTAGCTCGCTCATACGTGCACGTAGAAACGTGATTAAAACTTTAAAACGGAGGAAAAATCCTCCTCAAAACACTAAACTGTTTTACATAACATGTAAACTTTTCAAACTATGAGCAGTCAAACGAGGAGTGGAAATCACTTTTTCGTCAAAGTTAGAGTGGAAGCGGCAGTTAGCTAGAGTGTGAGAAGCAGTAAAACATAGCCTTCGTTTTTATTTTTAACTCGAGCTCATGGCCAAACTGTAAAAAGGAGACAAATAATTTTTTGTCAAAATGTAGACAGAGGTCTTGGGATTCATAAAATGTGACTTTGACAGGCGGGGTCTGCACAAAATTTAAACGGGGCGGCCGAGACTGGCGGCAATCCCTGTCTCGCTCCCCACAGACTCCAATGTAATCGTCTTCTCAATAATTGAGACATTTTTCAAGGCAGATCCTGAAATCGCCGTAGCAACCGCAGGGCCTTAGCTGACCTTGGCAACCTGTTGCTGGGCAGAATCTGACCTACTTTTTTGTGATTGGCTAAACTGATCTACCTTTTTGTGATTGGCTAATTCTTCCTGTCTGTCTGTTTTGCCAGTTAACTGAGCTAGTATTGATAGTCTCTCTCTATATATACTGTACATATGAATTATATTGACAGTCTTACTGCTCAAATGCAGGCTGGTGTGTGTGTGTGTGTGTGTACACACTGTGTTGTGTGCTGTAGTGTAGTGCTTAGAGTTAGTGCATGTTGCTACTGCCTTGTGCTCTGTGTGCTACTCTCTGCTTACATCTACTGTTACACTTGATACTGACCAGTAAAAGTTACTTAGTGTTATATGATCAGGGTGACTTTTGACCACTGGAAATAAATTGTGTACTCGTCCCGGCAGTAGCCCTGTGGCACTCAAAATTTCCCTGGAATTTTCTAGTTAACCACTTAACCCACGCTGTTCCGTCTACGGGACGGGACGGATGTTAGGAGGTAGCCACAAGTTCTTCTGAATGTTTTAAACACCAACCCTTAAACATGTATATTCATGCCGTACATCGTTGGAAAGCTTAGATTGTCCTGATTCATTCAAGACCACTCACGACTTATATGGTTGCTCACAGCCGTAATAGTATTAGCGATTAGCTCGGCTAGCCCCTGAGCTAAGTAAGAAAAGCTATAATGCCTACATACCTTCAAAGTCTTCCCTTTATCCACAGCGTTCATCTTATGACTCAGGACTTTCTGTACAGCTCGCCAAGCATCCATTCTTGTGAAATATGAAATCCTTTTCCATAAAACCGGAATACTTTCCTCAATATGTCCATGTATTTAGTCCAACACGTAACGTAATAACACAAATAACAAACCATATACGGTCCGTTTACGTCATTTCCTGACCTGCACGTCCATCTCAGAGTACACGTGACTAGATGTTTACGACCGTGAGCCTCTTCTGCTTCTGACGACACCACACACAAGCCAATCGGTGCTTAGGATTAGGCAGTACATGTCTCCAAAGCCAATGAGGACATGTGACCGACAACAATGACGACATGGCTTTGATTGACTGCTGTTCTAGCCTATGGAAATATTCGGTGAAATGAAGTTGATAACCTTTTAGCCAATAGTCAGAGGTTTCCAACGGTGTATGACACTAAGCTATTAAATTTTGGCTGTCCATAAACAAACTCCAAACGTAACCGGCGTGCGCCCGGTGCGTAAAAGAGTTGAACCATATATCATTACGCACACAGCATTTTGGTACACGGTTGGTTCTTCTTCGACTTAACATATGACTTATACCAAAATAAACAGATAGATAGATAGATAGATATGGCCAAACAAAAAAATATGGTTATATGTAATAATAATAATAATAATAATAATAATAATAATAATAATAATATGGCGTCAGCTTTCATTAGAGACCAAGATTTTGATTGTAGGCAAAGAGGATGTGAAGTTATAGGTGTTTGATTGCGGTTATACAGCTTTGGTAACCAAGTGTCCATTTGGAGTCTCCAAAAAGGACCTGAGGAAAACGCATGGACATACCTGTTGAAAAATAATTCTGAAAAATTCATCTTTTGGTCTTTTGACTCCAAATTTGGACTGCATGAAGCCAAGACCCGTGGCTTTGGCCTCATTGTGTCTATATCCTGCTGAGAGGTCCCTGAATATCTGTACACATGTCATTGTAAAGGCAAACCTATGGGCGAGTAAACAACCCCATCATTGTAACCTCTGCCACTCTTTGTCAGTAAGTCACAGAATCACACAGACACTTTTACAAGAATCCTGAGAGTGTTTCCTTTCCAATGATACCAGACACATCTCTGAGTCTCAAACTATGTGGGATCTGTGCTGCTCACAACTTGGGCATGTCGTTTAGGCTAACAGCATAAAAAACAGGGGCGTGTGTTAAGAGGTTAAATGATATAATAGTGTCGTCATCATCAGAGTCACATGCGAATGGCTCATTCAATGACATGGTCTTTAACATCGGTAGCTCACAAAAACTGTCTGGGAAACACAGAAAATGCCTACAAAAAGTTACATTTTAAATCACAGAATTTTCCAGCCAGAAATATGTCCTACCAGCTTTGAATGCAGTGTGTCCCTCAGTCTGCTGGCAGCTAACAACTCTACCAGGAGTGAGCAGTACCCATAGATATATACCAAGATTTTGTCTGGTATAGACACCTTTATTTAGCAGTAGACAGACAAGAAACATGGGAGAGAGAGGGGGGCGGGGTGGGGGGTGACGTGCAGCAAAGGACCTCCGACCGGGATTCAGACCGGGGGCGGCTGCGTATATGGCATATGCTCTAACCACTCAACCACCTGCGCACCCATTCCAACCCATTCTTATATCAAAATGTGTATTAGCTTTGTTAGTCTGCAGCACAAAATATATTAGTTTCACAATAACAGCTGTAAAATTGTGAGATGCATTTTTTCTATCAGCCTGCATCCACATCAAGTGACTGTCAAATCAAACAAAAATAGCTGCTGTTCCTTTTGCAGTATTTCAGAACCGTTTCAGAATTAAAATGCTTTGATAATTATAGCAAGTAATGTGCATTTTATTTCATAGTCTTTGTTCAATGTATATGATGTTTGGTTTATCAATTATTATTAGATAAAAAATGTTTAGGCTTATGCTGTCACAGAAACCACATGTCTGACCGTGGGACCTACCGCATGGAAGTATTTCCTCCCTGATACCATGGTAAGGCTTTCTTCTAATGACATTTCTCGACACAAAAACATGTGTCCTTAATAACTCAACAATACAATAGATTAATGCTCAGCTCATGAATTTTTAATTATCTCCTTCAATTCTGAGATTTGATTCTAAATGATAAACCAACATCTGTATGCAGTGTAATTACTATGTTGGCTGCACCAGGTATGTGATATATTCAGTCTATATATCTTTTTATGACCCTATTTTTAACCTTACTTTGCAGACTGGAAGAACTACAACTGCTCTCGGGAGGTGTAGTTTGTTTTTTGTTTTTTTAAATTCTGAAATTGGAAGTTGTTCATTCTGAATTGAGAGTATACTCAGGAGTTTCAGGGGGTGGTAAACACGTTTGTGTGTTTACCACAATTAGATTTTAAATATCTAATTAGATTTTAAATATCTAATCATTAAATATGTGAAAATGCATTTTAACCATATCTTACCCATATTTGACAGCGCTCCAGTTGTTGACTATATATATATATATATATATATATATATATATATATATATATATGTCAGCTGAGTAGGGCTGAACGATTTTAGGAAAAGATCTAATTGCGATTTTTCTGGCAGATATTGCGATTTCGATTTGATTCACGATTTCCTTCAAATCAAGCTTCAATGCAATATTCACAATGTACAGTAACATTAAAACATTAAATGCTATTTCTCTAATGCATGGATGAAAATTAAAGAAGCACGTCTCTGCACCACGGAAAGCCAGTCAGCTCCAGTAATTAGCAAGCCCCCTGTAGCCGGTGCGAGCCTACCTAGTACTAGCGTAGCTGCTAATCCCCCGGTGCCTCTCGAGCAGCCAGGATGGCTGGGTGACTGCTAGAAGGAAGCATAGCCCCAAACAGAAGCCCACGGTTCACCACCAACCTCTTCATGTTTCTAACAGATTCTTCCCACTCAGCAACATACCTGCTGAGAATCAGACTCTGATTATTGGCAGCTCCATAGTCAGAAACGTGAAATTAGCGACACCAGGGACCATAGTTAAATGTATTCCTGGGGCCAGAGCGGGCGACATTGAGTCATACTTAAAACTGCTGGATAAGGATAAATGTAGATACAGTAAGATTATTATACATGTTGGTGGAAATGACACCCGACTACGGCAGTCGGAGGTCACAAAAGTTAATGTTGAATCGGTATGTACATTCGCTAAAACAATGTCGGACTCCGTAGTTTTCTCTGGGCCCCTGCCTAATTTGATTAGTGATGACATGTATAGCCGCATGTCGTCATTTAACCGCTGGTTGTCGAGGTGGTGTCCAGATAATAATGTGGGCTTCATTGAAAATTGGCAGACTTTCTGGGGAAGACCTGGTCTGATTAGGAGAGACGGCATACATCCCACTTTGGATGGAGCTGCTCTCTTATCTAGCAACATGGCCGAATTTATTAACCCAAACCCATGACAACTCAGAGTCCAGACTAGGAGACAGAGCTGCAGTCTTACACGCTCCTCTGCGCTTCCATTAAAGCAGTTACCCACCCAATTACATATAGAAACTGTGTCTGTCCCCGACCACCTAAACCAGTTAATTCAGCTTCAAATAGAGGAGCTATTCACAAAAATCTGATTAAAATTAATACCACTTCAGTAATGGATCAAAATAAGAGAGTTAAATGTGGACTCTTAAACACTAGATCTCTCTCCTCTAAAGGTGTATTAATCAATGACATAATATCAGATCATCATATTGACTTATTCTGTCTCACTGAAACTTGGCTGCGCCAGGATGAATACACCAGCCTAAATGAATCCACACCCCCTAGTCATATTAATACTCACATTCCTCGAGCTACCGGCCAAGGAGGTGGAGTTGCAGCCATTTTTAACTCAGACTTAATAATCAACCCCAGACCTAAACTTAGTTACAAATCATTCGAAAGTCTTGTTCTCAGTCTTTCTCATCCAGCCTGGAAAACTTTACAGCCAGTTTTATTTGTTGTAATATACCGTCCTCCTGGCCCGTATGCCCAATTTTTATCTGACTTTTCAGAGTTTTTATCAAATTTGGTCCTGAGTACTGATAAAGTACTTATAGTAGATGACTTTAACATTCATGTGGATGTTGATAATGACAGCCTTAACACTGCATTTATTGCTTTATTGGATTCAATTTGCTTCTCTCAAAATGTGAATGAACCCACTCACTGTTATAACCACACCCTTGACCTTGTTTTGACATATGGTATTGAAGTTGAACATTTAATAGTTTTCCCTCATAATCCTTCTTTATCAGACCATTATTTAATAACGTTTGAATTCCTATTACTGGACTATACGCCGTTAGACAAACATGTTCTTACTAGATGTCTGTCTGATGGTGTTGTCACTAAATTTAAAGAAATAATTCCATCAATACTGAACTCAATACCATGTCTCAATACAACCGAGATGACTTATTCTGACTTTAGTCCCCCCCAGATTGACTGTGTTGTGGATAGTGCTGCAGACTCACTGAGAAAAACTCTGAACTCCATCGCCCCTCTAAAAAAGAAGGTAATTAAACAACAGAGAACAGCTCCATGGTATAATTCCCAAACCAGACAATTAAAGCAAACTTCACGAAAATTAGAAAGACTATGGCGTTCTACTAAATTAGAAGAATCTCACTTAGCCTGGCAAAACAGTCTTAAAGCATATAAGAAGGCCCTCCGTAACGCCAGAGTCGCCTACTACTCATCACTGATAGAGGAGAATAAAAACAGTCCAAGGTTTCTTTTCAGTACTTTGGCTAAACTGATAAAGAGCCATAATACTACTGATCCATGTATTCCTTTAACTCTCAGTAGTGATGACTTCATGAGTTTCTTTAATGATAAAATTGTAACCATTAGGGACAAAATCAATCACCTCCTGCCCTCAATAAACTCTGATACATCTTCTAACACAGAATACCTAGAAATCGCTGTTAAACCTGATACCTTAGACTGTTTCTCTCCAGTCAACCTTACAGAATTAACTTCAATGATTACTTCATCGAAACCATCAACTTGTCTCTTAGACCCGATTCCAACTAGGCTGCTCAAGGAAGTATTCCCCTCAGTTAGCACTTCCCTGTTAGATATGATTAATCTGTCTTTGGTGACAGGTTATGTACCACAGTCCTTTAAGGTAGCTGTAATTAAACCACTTCTTAAAAAGCCTACTCTTGATTCAGAGGTTCTAGCCAACTATAGGCCGATGTCAAACCTTCCCTTTCTCTCTAAGATCCTTGAGAAAGCAGTTGCTAATCAGCTGTGTAACTTTCTCCATAGTAACAGTTTATTTGAGAATTTTCAGTCTGGATTTAGAGCTCATCATAGCACAGAGACTGCACTGGTAAAAGTTACAAATGACCTTTTAACCTCATCAGATAATGGACTTCTCTCTGTCCTCATCCTGTTAGACCTTAGTTCTGCCTTTGATACTATTGATCATCAAATCCTGCTGCAGAGACTTGAACATTTAATTGGCATTAAAGAAACCGCATTGAAATGGTTTAAATCATATCTATCTGATACATTTCAGTTTGTAAATGTTCATGATAAATCCTCCATGCAAACAAAAGTTAGATATGGTGTTCCTCAAGGCTCAGTGCTTGGACCAATACTATTCTCCTTATATATGCTTCCTTTAGGAAACATTATCCGGAATCACTCAATAAATTTTCATTGTTATGCAGATGATACTCAATTATACCTATCAATAAAGCCAAATGAAACTAACCAATTATCTAAACTACAAAAATGCATTAAGGACATAAAGGCCTGGATGACCTGCAACTTCCTGTTATTAAACTCAGAAAAAACTGAAGTTATTGTGCTTGGCCCTAAACACCTTAGAAATTCACTATCAAATGACATAATTACTCTGGATGGCATTACTCTGGCCTCCAGCTCCACTGTAAGGAACCTAGGAGTTATCTTTGATCAGGATTTGTCCTTTAATTCACACATAAAACAAATTTCAAGGACTGCCTTCTTTCATCTGCGTAATATTGCAAAAATTAGACATATCCTGTCTCAAAATGATGCTGAAAAACTAGTCCATGCATTTGTTACTTCTAGGCTGGACTACTGCAATTCATTATTATCAGGCTGTCCTAACAAGTCTCTAAAGACTCTCCAGCTGGTCCAGAATGCAGCTGCCCGTGTTCTGACAAAAACTAGAAAGAGAGATCATATTACTCCCATCTTGGCTTCACTGCATTGGCTTCCCGTAAAATTCAGAATAGAATTCAAAATCCTCCTCCTCACCTTCAAAGCTCTCAATGGTCAGGCCCCGTCATATCTCAAAGAACTGATAGTACCTTATGTACCTACTAGAAGACTGCGCTCCCAGCATGCAGGTCTACTTGTAGTTCCTAATATCTCTAAAAGTAGAACAGGAGGTAGAGCCTTCAGCTATCAGGCTCCTCTCCTGTGGAACCATCTTCCAGATTTGGTCCGGGGGGCAGACACCCTCCCTATATTTAAGAGTAGGCTTAAAACTTTCCTTTTTGATAAAGCTTATAGTTAGGGCTCTTTGAGCTCTTAACTTATGCTGCCATAGGCTTAGATTGCCGGGGGACCCCCACCCCCATGATGCACTGGGCCTCTCTCTCCTCCTCCCTCTCTCTCTCTCTATCTATCTATCTATCTATATCCATTAACACTTATGTTCTATTAATGCATTCAATAACCTAAACTTCTTCCCCGGAGTTGTCTTTCTGGTTCCTGGTTTCTGGCTCTGCTTTCTGGTCTTACAGGTAATCTGGGCCTGTAGACGTCCGGATGACGGATTCCAGTCCCGGACCATCTGGCTCCATTGTTGATTTTCATTGTGCTTCTCTCCTCTATCCTTCCTTTCTCTCCTCTCAACCCCAACCGGTCGAGGCAGATGGCCACCCACTCTGAGTCTGGTTCTGAGGTTTCTTCCTGTTAAAAGGGAGTTTTTTCTCGCCACTGTTGCTCATGTGGGAATGTTGGGTCTCTGTAAAGTTAAAACCTGAAGAGTTTGGTTTAGAACCTGCTCTATGTGTAAAGTGCCTTGAGATAACTTTGTTGTGATTTGGCGCTATACAAATAAAAGATTGATTGATTGATTGAGATTGAAAAAGTATTGCAAAAAATCCTTAATTGTATTAATTTAAAAAAAAGTTAAATAGACAAAACAATTCCAAAAAACTAAACAATGTTAAATAAGTAATAAGAAAAACAAAATTTAACAATTCCAATAAAGGAAAAAATGATCTTGCCCAACAGTCAAGTAGGTAGGTCAAGGTCAGTCTTTTGTTGGCTCAAGAGAACTAGCTTATCAACATCTATAGCAGCAGTTAAGGTACTTTATTCAACCCTACTGTATATTAAGAAACCTGGACTATCTTTTTAAGTGAATTTGACAAGTAATGGTAATAAAATAAGACTCAAATATTTTTTTTAAACAAAGGCTGACACAAGTCAGGGTGAAGTGCAGAACAAATAAAATCCCAAAAGTACTTAATCAACAATAATACTCGCTTCCCTGACATCTTTACATCACTCTTTACAAATGTTTTGTCAAGAAAACCAGCATTTACACTCTGCGTACAGCTGTGGGATGACAACCTGGTTGAAGTAGGTGCAGGAGGGAATCGTATATCTTCTGTCCAGCGTGCGGACAAGGTTTTTAAATCTCATGGTGACATCTCCCGGTGTCTCTGCTACTCTTATCATACAGAGTTACACTGGCAAAACATGCTGTAATTGTAGTCTGTTTGCTACAGTGGGCCTGAGTATCATTTTAACTGGACTTTTTCGTCATGCACTCGTCATGCAAATGCTTGTGTTGATTTTTCAAGTGCTGGTACAAATTGGTTGTGTTTCCGCTGGATGTTGCAACTTTAGCGCGACAGGTTTTGCACAGTACCTGTTTCTGGTGCACGTCTGCAGCTTCAAACCCGAAACACTCCCAAATGACCGACGTGCTGGTTTTCTTAGGGATTAAATCCCCTAACTCCGCTTCAGGTCCAGCTGAAGCTATTTCTGAATAATTATAATTAAGGAGCTAGTTAATACTGATTGGTTAGCGTGACCTGTCCACGAGTAGTATGCCGCTTCTGATTGGTGAGCTTGGCAGGATGGTAGGGGGACGGCATGTATGTGTAAAATAGTTGACACAACAGATCTTGGGTCAGTCAGGAGTGCTGCAAGAACCGCAGCTTTGGCGATCACATGATCGCGTTGTCTGAAATCGCAATTTCGATCAGAAAACGATAAATCGTTCAGCCCTACAGCTGAGGTCAAGAGCTCTGTATAACAGTAACATGTCTGTAGCCCCTTCTGTTGCCTGATTATAAGCCTTCGAACACGCAACAAGGTCAAGGTTCAAAGGTCAATGTTGTCAGGAAAGCAGGAACCATGTAGAGTCTTCATAAAGATATGTTACTCACCAGGCTTCACTCATTTCATGGACGCATGCACCTGCAGACTGCACACTCACAAACCTTCACTCAACAGATAATATGACGGATGCCACTCCCTCTGATGCACATGAGGTGAGAGGGCCTGTTCATTACTTCTTGCAGCTTTCATATAGGCCCAAGCATGAAAGTACAAGGAACCTATTGTTTCTGTAGAGGTTATTATTGTTATGCCATTGCCCTTTTGAGGGGCTTGGTGGCTTCATTAATAATTCACTTATGTATAATGGAAAGGAAGTGAAGCCTGAATGACATATAGATTATCAAGTGTACACACAATTCCAATATGTCATCTATCGACCACATCCTGCACACAAGAAATATTTTACCCATTCCAATAATCCTGAACATTTAGAGCTGTGTCAATTTAAGTCCAGTAGCGTTGCCATGGTTGCTACTACTTGCACGGTGTGAGGGCCAATTCCACATATTTGATAAGAGTCATGGTGTAAAGACATGTAAAGGCCGTTATTGAATCATAGTCATAGTGCTACCCATTGGCCACAGGAAGTTATAGGCCCTATGCTTTTAGAAACTATGCCTCGAAGGTTAATCAGATCTACCTAAAATTTGGTCAGCGAAAGTTGTACAACCTCAGAGATGCTATGTAGCGAAGCTTTTCAGTTTTCATCAGACGCTGTTGCCATGGCGATGCATTATTTGTCATGAAACAGAAAGCTGTTTTTGAGGTGAGTTTTTGAAGCCTGTTGGTGAGTAAAACTATACCTCCAGTTGTGGCCTTAAGTTAAATGAGCAACCTTTGTGTATCACTCTGATCATACAGCTACACATACTGACAGATGGTGGCAATAATGCACCATTAGAGGAATAGAACAAGACTGTTTATAAGGTACTATTGGCTCGACATGTTTTGTTTACAAATAACTTCTTTTTGGGTTGGAGGAAATCAAATTCTGTTTGGGGTGCAACAGTTGAGCCTTGTGGGCATAAAGCAGTTCTGTGGAGGGAGAGGATGGGAACTTTGGGATACCCAATCGGATCATAATGTATCATGACCCAGTAATTCAAATAAAAAACAATCCATTTCATTTTCTATTTGAAAGTGTTTGATGTCAGATTTGTCACTAGTGTCTGTGATGGAACGGCTTATGCCTAGAAGACAGGCAGAATGAGGAGACAGCTGCATGATATTTTACTGGCTGACATGAAAATCAATGCCTCGGTTGTAGCGATGCCACTCCTAAATCTACACTCATAAGGGATCTGTCTGTGTCTCTGACTGTGTGTCTGTTTGTCTCACACACTCTCATTTCTCTCTATCTCACACTGACCATGCTTTAGATGTGAATATCTCTTTATCTTCCTTTTTATCTATTTTCTCCCTCTCACGTGTAGCTGTAAACACACAGGAATAGAATATATGAGAATGTGTGAGAGAAAGAGAGAGGGAGTGAGGTACGCACACCATGAGCCAATAAATTAAGGAAATGATTCCACACACACACATACAGCAAGGTGTTACTAGTGTATGTGTGAAATGCTGCAGTGTATGTATGTGAATGTCATTATTTACTTAGATAAAAATATATATTTTGTATCAATATTTTATTTTGCTATTCATTAATTGTACTGTATTTACATTCACTAATCAGGTGCCTATCTAGTCGGGTTCATTGTTACTGGCACAGACTGTCACTCCTTTGCTGGATTTACATGACCTTCATATACAGGGATTTACATGAAATAATACAGCATAAACTGTACAGTGCTGGAAAGGTTTTATGATATCCATTGAGGATATCTTCAGATTTTGGCTCATAAATCACCAGATTTAGACTTTTCTTCAATATCAAAGCATCTGCCCACTTCAGATGTAAATGTGAATACAGATATTCCTGTTATATAAACACATCCATAGCTTTGTGTTATATCATTAGTGTTCATGCAAAGTGGACACTTCCTGCTGCTGCTGCTTCCAAGTAAAAGTATTAAACTTGTGTACCAGACCGTGCTTTTTATTGTGATGCAACCAACTCCTGTTACTGTGTCATGCTGTGTCACTCTGTGTGCAGCATGAGATTGGGATTATAGTATTATGGGAGCAGGCTAATTGCTGACTCTACTAAAACAGCTGAGGTGATGTGACAGCTCAGCTCAGTAACTGCGTAAGTACATTTTTGGTGCATCCAGTGGTCAATACTTCTGAACATTTCAACAGTACTCTGGGACCTGTGTGAGATGTGAGAGTGTTTGGGTCGTGTCCACAAAATCAATACATTCCTTTCACTGTTGCACACAAAAGCCTTCAAAAAGACCAGCAGTGGGAAAAAAGGTTTAATAGCTACAGTGGGGCAAAAAAGTATTTAGTCAGCCACCAATTGTGCAAGTTCTCCCACTTAAAAAGATGAGAGGCCTGTAATTTTCATCATAGGTATACCTCAACTATGTGGGACAAAATGAGAAAAAAAAAATCGAGAAAATCACATTGTCTGATTTTTAAAGAATTTATTTGCAAATTATGGTGGAAAATAAGTATTTGGTCAATAACAACAGTTCATCTCAATACTTTGTTATATACCCTTTGTTGACAATGACAGAGGTCAAACGTTTTCTGTAAGTCTTCACAAGGTTTTCACACACTGTTGCTGGTATTTTGGCCCATTCCTCCATGCAGATCTCCTCTAGAGCAGTGATGTTTTGGGGCTGTCGCTGGGCAACACAGACTTTCAACTCCCTCCAAAGATTTTCTATGGGGTTGAGATCTGGAGACTGGCTTGGCCACTCCAGGACCTTGAAATGCTTCTTTCGAAGCCACTCCTTCATTGCCCGGGCGGTGTGTTTGGGATCATTGTCATGCTGAAAGACCCAGCCACATTTCACCTTCAATGCCCTTGCTGATGGAAGGAGGCTTTCTCTCAAAATCTCACGATATATGGCCCCATTCATTCTTTCCTTTACACGGATCAGTCGTCCTGGTCCCTTTGCAGAAAAACAGCCTCAAAGCGTGATGTTTCCACCCCCATGCTTCACAGTAGGTATGGTGTTCTTTGGATGCAACTCAGCATTCTTTCTCCTCCAAACACAACAAGTTGAGTTTTTAACCAAAAAGTTCTATTTTGGTTTCATCTGACCATATGACATTCTCCCAATCCTCTTCTGGATCATCCAAATGCTCTCTAGCAAACTTCAGACGGGCCTGGACATGTACTGGCTTAAGCAGGGGGACACGTCTGGCACTGCAGGATTTGAGTCCCTGGCGGCGTAGTGTGTTACTGATGGTAGCCTTTGTTACTTTGGTCCCAGCTCTCTACAGGTCATTCACTAGGTCCCTCCCATGTGGTTCTGGGATTTTTGCTCACTGTTCTTGATCATTTTGACCCCATGGGGTGAGATCTTGCGTGGAGACCCAGATCGAGGGAGATTATCAGTGGTCTTGTATGTCTTCCATTTTCTAATAATTGCCCCCACAGTTGATTTCTTCACACCAAGCTGCTTACCTATTGCAGATTCAGGCTTCCCAGCCTGGTGCAGGTCTACAATTTTGTTTGTGTCCTTTGACAGCTCTTTGGTCTTGGCCATAGTGGGCTTTGGAGTGTGACTGTTTGAGGTTGTGGACAGGTGTCTTTTATACTGATAACAAGTTCAAACAGGTGCCATTAATACAGTGGAGGACAGAGGAGCCTCTTAAAGAAGAAGTTCCAGGTCTGTAAGAAATCTTGCTCTTTTGTAGGTGACCAAATACTTATTTTACCGAGGAATTTACCAATTAATTCATTAAAAATCCTACAATGTGATTTCCTGGATTCTTTCCCCCCATTCTGTCTCTCATAGTTGAAGTGTACCTATGATGAAAATTACAGGCCTCTCTCATTTTTTTAAATGGCAGAACTTGCACAATTGGTGGCTGACTAAATACTTTTTTGCCCCACTGTATATGTCTGTGTGAGGTTTTTTTCAATTCATTGCATCTTCAAGGAATCAATGCACATACACACACACACACACACACTATCCCTCTCTACATTTGTTTAATAGTGGGCCTGTTAACTGAAAAACACACTGTCTAGCCACTGCAGCTTATCAATACATTATTTTAAGGTTTGCTGGAATCATTTGTAAAGAAAATCTTTGTGTGTGTGTGTGTGTGTGTGTGTGTGTGTGTGTGTGTAGCCTGTTAAAATATAAATATGATGCATTAGGTTTTCCCCTCAGAAGTCAACATGCCCAAAGTAGGATTTGTGTTGGGCAGGGTGCAGATTCACTCTACTGTAGACTGTAGATGTATGTATAGCTATATTGATTAACATAGAAGCGTGCTGTTTCCATCAGATGCACATGATACAGACAACTGACAAAGCAAACAAGCTAGAGGAGCTTTGTAAATGGATCAGGTCCTCTTTAAAAAGAAAAATTCTTTCCTTTTTTTTTTAATTCAAAAGAGGACCCAAAGTTGAGCATAGACTGCACTTTTCACATTTTTGGAGGCATGCTCCTGTTGTCATGCAAGGAAAAGCTGTCCCAGTCTTGATTTTTGTGAGCTTAATGAAGCACAGGTAAATATCAGATACATTATCATCCAAATAATCTGTGAGTAATCTATGAGTTGTGGATAAGTACCAGCTGTAGTAGTAAACTGTTATCACAAAATGAAACATGAGAATACATTTGGTGAGATTTATGCCAATTTCCAGCTTGGCAAAACAACAGAATCCCACAGATCCAGATACTGTGGCCAGCTCTGCCAAACCCATGAGGACACACACTGATTCACAGGCTGCCTCAGCCGTGATAAGAGACATCACAGTGTGTGTGTGTGTGTGTGTGTGTGTGTGTGTGTGTGTGTGTGTGTGTGTGTGTGTGTGTGTGTGTGTGTGTGTGTGTGTGTGTTGCTGCGGCAGTTTGTCTCCCATGGGAAAACACTTTTAATGACATATGGGACTGTTTGCCTGTCTGACTATTTTCAGTGTCTGTGCTGTATATTTTTTATTTTACAGTACTGAGTTACTAAAGGCTGGTTTTTGCTCTGGATTATGGGTGTGACTGTGTGTGTGAGAGAGAGCCAGGAGAATGTGAGGAAGTGTGTGTTTGTGAATGTGTGGACCATGAATGACAGCTGTATTGACTGGAATAAAGCTTATTGTTTTTCCTTTTCCCATGAATGAACACAAATATTTTACAATATTATGAAATATTCACCATTATTATGAAATACTTTAAATTTTTATGAAATAAAATTATATCATAATTTTATCTGATTGGCAGAGTTATTCTGTTGAAAAACAGCATTCTGAAATGAGGCCATTCTGAAATAAACTATTATGAAATAAATTTTTATTGTAAAAAACAAGAAAAATTATAAAATTATATTTCATAAAAATGGAAAGTATTTCATAATAACTGAATAACTTTTTTAAGAATCTGTTTTATTATTTCACATGGTTATTTATTTCTTACTATCTTATTTCATAATCGAATTATGATTCAATTGGGACTCCATAGTTAATGGGAGAAATCATGACAAGTAATATCAAATAAAGATTAAAGCTGCAAGCAGCGATGATCGGGCCCAAGCTCCCCGCCCCACCACGACTGAGCGAGACTTGCCGCGACGCATCTTCAAGGTCTTGAGATGACACAGAGTCAACATGAAGTTGGTCGGATTAGGAGGAATTCATTAAAGTATGTGGTGTGAAAATTGTATCAAACCGTGCCAAAATTGAAGATTCAATTCAAAATGGCCGACTTCGTGTTGGCGTGAGGGTATGGGTCTAAGAGACTTTTTTGTGCGTCTTTAGATGATACATAAATGTACCAAATTTTGTTCATCTACGTCAATCTGGAGGGAGGGGCTCAATTTTATTAATCTTCTACGGGGTGCAGTACCCCCATTTGGCCAGCTGTTCCTGTTTAATGGCGAAACATCAAAATTCCTCACATCGCCACGAAGCAACCAAATCCCTAATCAGAAAGTTTTTGATAACTTTTCATCTCCAATGTCTCAAGATGTTTCTGAGTGAATTTGAAGTCGGTCGGATTAAATCCCTAGGACAAGTTCGTTAAAGTACGAGGTGTGGAAATCGCCAAAATCGCACATATTTTTCAAAATGGCCGACTTCCTGTTGGAGTGACGTCATGGGTCCAAGAGACTTTTTTGTGTGTCTTTACTTGATACATATGTGTACCAAATTTCGTTTGTCTATGTCAATCTGACTTGAGGGGCTCAATTTTTTTTCAATTTTCAAGGGGGCGCTATTGTATCCAGTAGGTGGTGCTATGGAGCTGACACAGTATTGATGCATAGACGTGTTCAGGGCGGGACCCTCTACATGCCTGATTAATTTGGTGTAGAATGGACGATGTCTGTAGGAGTTATAAGGACTTCCTGTTTAATGGCAAAGGATCGAATGGCGAAGGAAATTGTCGGCGCCGCCACGCCCAAACCGGATCCCTAATTAGAAAGTTTTTAGGAACTTTTCATCTCCAATGTCTCAAGATGTTTCTGAGTGAATTTGAAGTCGGTCGGATTAAATCCGTAGGACAAGTTCGTTAAAGTACGAGAAGTGGAAAATGCCAAAATGGCGCCAAAAACGCAGATTCAATACAAAATGGCCGACTTCCTGTAGGAGTGAGGGTAGGGATCCAAGAGACTTTTTGTGCGTCTTTACACGATACATATGTGTACCGAATTTGGTTTGTCTACGTCAAACTCAGTCGAGGGGCTCGATTTTTTTAATTTTCTAGGGGGCGCTATTGAGCCATTTTTTCTCGCCCATTTTCGTGATCCTTAAAATATCAAATTTTTCGCCGGATCGGACATGATTGCAAATTTTGGTGACTTTTCGGGCACGTTTAGGCTGTCAAAAAGGCGTTTGTTTAGGCAGAACGATAATAATAATTAAAACTGCAAGCAGTGATGAACGGGCCCTCGCGCTCCCATGCACCGCCTTGTACGCGCATGTCGGTGCATGCTGCAGTCACATGGCCGACACAGCGGGCACGTAGACGTCTTGGCACCGGGGCTCGTAATGAACACTCTGTGATGGGGCTAAGTCACATTGCATGTGTCCACTAGGTGGCGCTAGAGATCACCCACCAATAACATGTCATGTTGCAGTGTATGATGTGGAGAACACATCCTGTAAATTTCATGTAAATCGGATAATGTTTGTCATATGAGGCTGACTTCCTGTGTCCAGTAGGTGGCGCTGTGTATTTGACACAGTATTGATGCGTAGATGTGTTCAGGGCGGGACCCTCTGCATGCATGATGAATTTGGTGTAGATCAGACAATATCTGTAGGAGTTATAAGGACTTCCTGCTTTATGGCGAAGCATCGAAATTGTCCGCACAGCCATGCCCAACAGGAAGAAGTCATAAAAAAGATTTTGATAACTGGCGTTATGTCTTAGCTGATTCAATTTCAGGTGTAATTATTAAGATTATGGGAGTAATTAGTGAAAGAATGAAGCAAGTGACTTCCTGTTGCCAGTAGGGGGCGCTATGACTGTCACAAAATACGAGACTGTACATGTGTTCAGAGCAGGACCCTGAACAGGCATCTGAAATTTGGAAAAGCTCAGACAATGTGGAGTCAAGTTATGAGGGTTTGAAATTTCATGGCGAAGCATCGAAATTCGCCGCATCACCATGGCAACCAGGAATGACGGGGGGAAAAACCTTTTGAAAACTTTTCATCTCCAATGTCTCAAGATGATTCTGTGTGAATTTGAAGTGGATGGGAAGAAAACTCTAGGAGTAGTGCATTCAAATATGATGCCACAATTTGCATTAAAATCAATATTTTGATTCAAAATGGCCGACTTCCTGTTGGTGTTAGGGTATGTGTCCAAGAGACTTTTTGGTGCGTCTTGACATGTTGAACATGTGTACCAAGTTTCGTTTCTCTATGTCAATCTGTCACGAGGGGCTCGCTTTTATTGATTTTGTAGGGGGCGCTAGAGAGCCATTTTGTCACGCCCATTTGTGCAAACCATAAAATATCGAAATTTTCGCCGGGTCTGACTTGCGTGCAAACTTTGGTGAGTTTCGGGGCACGTTCAGGGGGGCAAAAAGGCCGTCGTCGTGCAAGAAAAAGAAAAATAATAATAATAATAATAATCTTGACAGATACAATAGGGCTTCGCGCTGGTCAGCGCTCGGGCCCTAATTAAAACTGCAAGCAGTGATGAACAGGCCCTCGCGCCCCCACGCATGTCGGGCTGTGTCTCGGTCGGAGAATGTAGCATCACCAAGGACTTATGTCTCAGCTTTGTCAATTTCAGGTGTAAATACTTATGATTATGGGAGTAATTGGTGAAAGAATGAAGCAAGTGACTTCCTGTTGCCAGTAGGTGGCGCTATGACTTTCACTAAATATGAGACTGTACATGTGTTTAGACCAGGACGCTGAACAAGCATATTAAATTTGGAAAAGCTCAGACCATGTGGAGTCAAGTTATGAGGGTTTGAAATTTCATGGCGAAGCATCAAAATTCGCCGCTTCACCACGGCAACCAGGAATGGCAGGGCAAAAAGCTTTTGATAACTTTTCATCTCCAATGTCTCAAGATGATTCTGTGTGAATTTGAAGAGGATGGGATGAAATCCCTAGGACTTGTTCGTTCAAATATGATGCGTGGAAATGACCAAAAAATGCACCAAAATTGAGCATTTCTCCCAAGATGACCGACTTCCTGTTGGACTTAGGGTATGGGTCCAAATAGCGTTTTTGTGCGTCTGGAAATGATACATAAACCTACCGAATTTCATTCTTCTATGTCAATCAGGAAGGCTGAGGTTCAATTTTGAAATATTCAAGGGGGCGCTATTGAGCCATTTAGTCACGCCCATCCCATTGAAGTATATAGGATGTTAAATGACCCCACTCCAGACGTGTGTGTTGAGTTTCGTTACCGTGGAGGCATCCTTTGCCTCTGAAAACTGTAATCGTATTTTCATGGCGTTGAATGCGTTGTCATGGCAACAGTATTTGATGATGGGTCATGAGTTGCAGAATGTAGCATCACCAAGGTCTTATGTCTCAGCTGAGTGAATTTCAGGTGGAAATACTTAAGATTATGGGAGTAATCAGTGAAAGACTGAAGCAAGTGACTTCCTGTTGCCAGTAGGTGGCGCTATGACTGTCACTAAATATGAGACTGTACATGTGTTCAGACCGGGACACTGAACAAGCATATTAAATTAGGAAAAGCTCAGACCATGTGGAGTCAAGTTATGAGGGTTTGAAATTTCATGGCGAAGGATCGAATGGTGAAGGAAATTGTCGGCGCCGCCACGGCCAAACCGGATCCCTAATCAGAAAGTTTTTGATAACTTTTCATCTCCAGTGTCTCAAGATGTTTCTTAGTGAATTTGAAGTCGGTCGGATTAAATCTGTAGGAGGAGTTCGCTCAAATGCGATCGGTACGATTACAATAGGGCCTTCGCACTGTAGTGCTTGGGCCCTAATAATCATGGCAAAAACAATAGGGCTTCGCGCTGGTCAGCGCTCGGGCCCTAATAATAATAATAATCTTGACAGATACAATAGGGCTTCGCGCTGGTCAGCGCTCGGGCCCTAATAATCCGGACAGATACAATAGGGTTTCGCGCTGGTCAGCGCTCGGGCCCTAATAATAATCCGGACAGATACAATAGGGCTTCGCGCTGGTCAGCGCTCGGGCCCTAATAATCTCTACGATTACAATAGGGCCTTCGCACTGTTGAGTGCTTGGGCCCTAAAAATGGTTTATGATTCTTTTGTTGATCAGATGGACAATTAACAGATTTTAACTAGATGGTGAATCAGAAAACAAACAAGATATAAAACCTGGGAATGATCATCTGTAATCTGTCTCCACTTCAGTATCAAACTGCAGAGATGTTGTGATGTGTCAGATCAGTGTGATCAGCTGCAGTGGCTAATCAATAAATAAGGGCCTTCCGGTAAAAGAGTTGTGTGTTTCCTCACTCATTGCTTCTCAGAGATACCTCCCTGCTCCTTGTTCCTCTGAGCCGAAATAGGAGACTGGGGACAGCCGTCCAAATGGTGATTCGGAACAACTTCTGGTTCAGGTGAAGAGCAAAGAAACATCAATTTAGAGACTTGAGATGTTCCCATTGGCTCTCTTCTCCTGGACTTTCATAATTGCAGGGTCCTGCAGCTGAGACCGATCTTACCCATTAATCAGGCAACTTAATATTTTACACAGGCTATAAAATGCCTTTTCTTAATAGAGATAGTGGTGTTTGGATTTCGGTTTCAGCCGATTGGCTGCAATTTGAAATGGAATGAAGTACACTGATGGCAGACAACCTAGGACAGTAGAACTGTGGTGCAAAGTCCACTGTGGATGAGTGATGGGGGAAAACAGAGACCTGTACTTTTGCAGTACCTATTTTCCATTCCCTGCTAATGTACACATCTACACACCCAGTTAACCTACTTCTCTGGAGTTTGTAAGTGGAGCAGAGTGTGAATCAGTATCAGTGGACAATCTGTGCATGGGATACTAAAGCCTGCATATAGTGCCTAGGTTCCCAACTCGATACCAGTGCTGTTATAGGTGGACTATTCCCTCTTCTAGCCCATGGAGTATTTCACGAAAAATGAGAAGGGCAAAACTACTCATCTAATAAGATGCGGTCACAATCAATGAAGAAAAGTACAACTTCTATGAAAAAGAAATCTGTCTTTTATTTGATTATTACAATAGAAGAGCTAGTCAAAATAAAAAATTAATACAGGGTTTCAGTATATCACACAAAATGACAAGAAACCTCACATTCTCCTTTTTCTTTTTATACCCATGTAACATGAGCTGGGCTACGCCATGACAGTCAGTAAGAAAAGTATATAGATGTACATACTTTGTGGAAAGTATTGGAAATAACACATATACACACACAAGGTAGGTTATAATATGACACACACACAAGGCAAGCTGTGACCTCGAATCAAAGCACGATGTAACTGGCTGGTTTAAACACGTCCACTTGTCTTCTAAGGAAAAACACTTAGCACAAAGCAGGGTCAATAAAGCTCAACAAAATCACTCAGAGGATGCATCAGAGGTATTCTAGTTTTGTAAAACGTACACTAAAAGCTAAAACTAAGTGTGAAAAACATTTTATTTAACTGATAAAAAGCAAAAGCAGTATCTCTAGCATAAAATGCAGTTAGTCAGGAATTTTAATAAGGCCCTGGTCTAGAGTTAAAGGGGTCAAAGGCAAGGGGACAGGGTCTGAGTCCACGTGTGTGCATTAAATCTCTATATCTTTGCACTTGTCACTTTCATATATTGAATGGACTTTACATTTGGCATTACATCCAACCCCTACTGTTGCATAATCATAAAAATACAAAAAATATCCAGGGTTGTGTTAAATAGTTGATGTATGACTGACAATGGGTCTAACCCTAACCCTAACCCTAAATCAAGCACTTTAGGCCTTCTTTAAAGCCTATAGTGCTGCCTTAGATTGTCATCAGTATTGTTATCTCATTTTGATCCCTAGTAACATTAAAAAATAAAAAACAAATAAACAAAAAGCTTCATTTTATCAACTGGTCCTTCAAAGTGCTCTTCTATTCATTACAATGAGCACGTCCAGTGGAAAAACACACACAGATCATTTGTTGTTAACGATCTCAAATCACTTGTTAAATGTAACCTCATCAGCCTGTCACCAATATTACTGCTCTATTAATCTCTTCTCAGAATATTCACAGAAAAATAATAAAGACAAGAAGGTTGTTGAATTAATGTTACAGCGCGTGGCCAAGCAAAACATTGTATTCCTACAATTGTGAGGCACACTTGAAAACTAGTTGTTAATAAGTGATAAACTAAACATCATATACATTCACTGAACAGAGATTGTGAAAACATCAAAACACATTTTAATGCAGAAACTATCTTAAAATATTACATTTTAGACTGAGAGTTAAATGAATGGCACAAACTTGAATGTCACGTGACGTGAACGCAGACCTACAGATGAAGCCATTTCAAAGTTCCCGTGTTTCCTTGATGGCTCCTTGACTGGTCCTTGACCGGTCCTTGGCTGGCCGATAATGGAAGCAGGGGGGAAATGCGATCCCCCCGCGATGACGTGGTCAATGAGGCCCCGACTGGGAACGCCCCTAAGCTGCCCGAGTGAAAACCAGCTGCAATGCCTCATTTATCCACGGGGAGGAGCAGTGTGTTTAGACCCACTGCTCATAGAAAAGACTAGGCTGTCCAACGATTAAAAAATTAACCGGATTCATCACGTTACAACCTTGTGATTAAACCTGATTAAAATACTAGGCTCAATATTATATACACTAATATTACTTGTTTTACTTCTATTCTTCTGTATAAAGTCGCCGAATGAATCCATTAGAAAGATGCAATTGAAGCTGCCGTACATCTGACAGGACACCGTGTGTCACAGGAAACACTCGCGGACACTTAATAATTCCTCTGACTGATCACTGATCACTGTCACTGTCAAACCAAGAAATAGCCCATGAGACAAACCCAGTCTAGTGATTTAAAACAGGACGCGCTATTTAACCACTTAACACACGCCCCTGTTTTTTATGCTGTTAGCCTAAACGACATGCCCAAGTTGTGAGCAGCACAGATCCCACATAGTTTGAGACTCAGAGATGTGTCTGGTATCATTGGAAAGGAAACACTCTCAGGATTCTTGTAAAAGTGTGATTCTGTGACTTACTGACAAAGAGTGGCAGAGGTTACAATGATGGGGTTGTTTACTCGCCCATAGGTTTGCCTTTACAATGACATGTGTACAGACATTCAGGGACCTCTCAGCAGGATATAGACACAATGAGGCCACAGCCACATGTCTTGGCTTCATGCAGTCCAAATTTGGAGTCAAAAGACCAAAAGATGAATTTTTCAGAATTATTTTTCAACAGGTATGTCCATGCGTTTTCCTCAGGTCCTTTTTGGAGACTCCAAATGGACACTTGATTACCAAAGCTGTATAACCGCAATCAAACACCTATAACTTCACATCCCCTTTGCCTACAATCAAAATCTTGGTCTCTAATGAAAGCTGACGCCATATTATTATTATTATTAATATTATTATTATTATTATTATTATTATTATTATTATTACATATAACCATATATTTTTTGTTTGGCCATATCTATCTATCTATCTATCTGTTTATTTTGGTATAAGTCATATGTTAAGTCGAAGAAGAACCAACCGTGTACCAAAATGCCGTGTGCGTAATGATATATGGTTCAACTCTTTTACGCACAGGGCGCACGCTGGTTACGCTTGGAGTTTGTTTATGGACAGCCAAACCTGATAGCTTAGTGTCATACACCGTTGGAAACCTCAGACTATTGGCTAAAAGGTTATCAACTTCATTTCACCGAATATTTCCATAGGCTAGAACAGCAGTCAATCAAAGCCATGTCGTCATTGTTGTCGGTCACATGTCCTCATTGGCTTTGGAGACATGTACTGCCTAATCCTAAACACCGATTGGCTGGTGTGTGGTGTCGTCAGAAGCAGAAGAGGCTCACGGTCGTAAACATCTAGTCACGTGTACTCTGAGATGGACGTGCAGGTCAGGAAATTACGTAAACGGACCGCATATGGTTTGTTATTTGTGTTATTACGTTACGTGTTGGACTAAATACATGGACATATTGAGGAAAGTATTCCGGTTTTATGGAAACGGATTTCATATTTCACAAGAATGGATACTTGGCGAGCTGTACAGAAAGTCCTGAGTCATAAGATGATCGTTGTGGATAAAGGGAAGACTTTGAAGGTATGTAGGCATTATAGCTTTTCTTACTTAGCTCAGGGGCTAGCCGAGCTAATCGCTAATACTATTACGGCTGTGAGCAACCATATAAGTCGTGAGTGGTCTTGAATGAATCAGGACAATCTAAGCTTTCCAACGATGTACGGCATGAGTATATATGTTTAAGGGTTGGTGTTTAAAACATCCAGAAGAACTTGTGGCTACCTCCTAACATCCGTCCCGTCCCGTCCTGTAGGAGGAACAGCGTGCGTTAAGTGGTTAATACGTAGTGTTAATATTATATGGGTTCCCAATCCGACCATTTTTTTGTGTATTATTTTATCATTATTAAGGCAAAATAACTCAATGTATGTCCATCCACATTATAATGAATAGGCTATAGGTTTAATATTAGTTTACACCCAGCGTGCTGCGTGGACTTCATTACATCTGCTGCACCGCTGTTACCACAATTATGAAATGCTAAGTTTCTACAGTCAGTGACTGTGACCCTCATAAAAGTAATATTTTACAAATCTGCATTATATAAACTAACGAAATTCGTTAAAGCAAGTCATTTGGCGACTTCTAAGTCATTCAGTTAAACTAAGTCTGTTCTATAGCTGCTCCGCTGGAGAGGCTGCCAGCATGAATGAAATCAGTGCGTCTTTTTTACACAAGTATCTGTAGCAGGCTCCTGCATGACTCAGCCATGACTCAGAAGAACATGCTTGTACTTTTTAATCATAGTGCGTTGTGTTAATTGATCGGCTGTGTTGTGTGTTACCGGCGCAGCACGCGTTATGCTTGAGTACACTTGGGTTTTGAGGTAATGTGAGTGCGGGCCAGCGGGGGACGGGGGGCATTCGCTTTGAAAGACAATGGGACAGCACTGTAACCATCCCCCTCAACCCATCACCTTCGTGCTGGACACCTCCCCCACTGAAAGTCAAGATCAAGACACTGTCTGTGCCCCCACTATATCCAGCACATATGCTACTGTATGTGTGGTTGAGTTTTCATTTTTACATCTTTTCTAAGTCAGTGAGGTGTGTAGTAGTAGATGTGTGTAGTGCCCCCACTCTGTCCAGCACACATGTGCGGTTGAGTTTTCAGTTTTACACCAATAGTTAATTAACTTAGTTACTGTAATCATAATAACAAATCTGAATTTAAACTCAATTTGTCTGACTTATATTTATCTTTTTCATATAATTAATGCTCATTCAACTCTGTCTGGCCCATATCTGTCGCGGCATCTGAGCGCTCTTTCTCAGCCTTGCGCAGGCTGAAAACCTGACGCAAGAGAGATTTGACTATTATGAAAGCTCACAGTGACCCCTCTCAGAAAATAGTTCCGACGTCCATGAACACTATTCTGATCTCTGTGCGTGATTTGTGTGACCACGGAACCAAATGGCCCATTAAGCCCAAACAAAAGGTTGAGCAATGATAATGCTAATAAGGTGGCTGGGTTTACCTGACTTAAAGCATGCACTGAATAGACCGGGGTTGGCTGGCACATATGTGCTGTATAATTGCCTAAAATCAAATACAGTCCTGTGGTCCGTTTTTGTCATTTCGTATTATTTATCTGAGCCTAAAAGTAAAATATGAAAAGGCTTTTTTTTCGTTTTTTGTGTTAGATTCAAAACAAATAACAAAATAATCAGCAGTCAGTAGGTTATTTAATTTTTTGATTTGATTCGATGAATCTGGATGACCTGACAGTAACAATTCCTAAAACATGAGAATGTGGGCTAGTTTGTGACAGAAGCGCCATCTTCTGGTCAAACCCTATATTACAATGAATAGGCGGGTTTACAGGAAAAGATAGACACGCCCAGGAGAAGGAGGGGGTCTCTCCAGCTGCTGGAACTCAGCTGGAACTTGGCTGGAACTTGGTTGGGAGTCAGCTGCCATTCAGCTGGCATTCAGCTTGGAGGGGAACTTTGAAGTGGCTACTACTGTATAGAAAAGAATAGGCTGGAAAAACGTAGCTATCTCACAATTTATGAGCCCAAATTGTGAGATGGCTACGTTTTGCACTGTGGACCAATGTAGCTGTGATACGTTTTGCTGTGAGACTGGGTTGTAAAATAACATCATATACATTCACTGAATGAAAATGATGAAAATAAAATGCACATTTGTTATCAAAAGGCATTTTAATGCTAATATATTGCTCTTTCCACTGAGAATTAACGAAATGGCAGCCATTTTTGTTTGAGCCATGTGACATGGATACAGGCTGATAGAAAAGAATAGGCCAAAAAGAAAACCTAGACATCTAACAATTTTTAAGCTGTTATACTAATATGTTTGTGCTGTGGACCAATATATTAAACATTTTGATGTGAGACTAGGTTGGCTCTTCTCATTTCTTTTTCCCTCACACATCTTCACTTTCACCATCATTATAGTTCCAGAGAATTCATTTGAGATCATGTGACTAACCCTTCACCTACCTCCTCCTGCCTCCTTGTAAATATTGAGTGTGTGTGTGTAGGCTTATGTACTCCTATGTGCACATGTATCTACCACTTTAAGTGTTTGTGTGACTGCACCTTAGGGCCCACCACAGTATTGAGGCCAGTTGAAACAGGGCAACATCAGAGGTATGCAAATCACACACAAACGTGCAGACACACACACACACACGCACACACACATACACACACATGCACATACACACACATATGCTTCTCTCAACCATTTTAATTCTAGCGCACACTTTTATGAAATACATCTCCCTGGCTGTACACAATTGTGGCTGCTCAAAAGTCTCCCTATTCATTATAATTACATCATGGTCGGCTGGTCCTCTGCTCTGCTGGACTCCCTCCTCTACAAGCTAAAGCAGCACTGTCAGCTGCACAGGCCTGACTACCTATAGCTGAGCAGAGCCAGTGTGTAATATACCAGTCAAGTTACACATTCTCAGAATACAAAGTGGATCAGCATTCTGATATGTGTGTGAGCCACTATTTTTCACCACAGTATTTGTTTGACCATGATTCATGCACGCAGTCCATTTCAGCTTCCATATGTGATCCTTGAGTGATCACTCTGTGGGTAAAACAGTCAGGCTCTGCTTCATTCTGTTGTTGCAAGCACAGCTGTTACTACATGTTACAATAAGAATACTAACATAATGTCATGGAAACTCCAGCTCTGTGATAAGCATTATGTATAAATCAACATTCTGGGTAAATCTTAAGATTTTGCTGTTTATTTTGTCTCTTCCTCCATTTTCAGAGAGCACTGAGCAGATCAACAGACATTTTCGTGGCATCAATGGTTTATACAGTTGGGAATATTTGTGGGTATGTGTTATCCCTCAGCCTGTATGCTGCTCAGAAGTGAAGATTGTCGACATTTAAGTTATTCTCTTTCCTTGAGTTTTGAAGATGTCATTCTATTTATTTATTCACTACATTATCTTAGAACTGCATCCTGACAGCAACCAACAGAAAAAGTCAATTCAACTTTTGGTAATGTTAGCTAACTATAAATGGCAACCTGCTGTGCCACTTATATGCTGTTCATATATGTAACTCATAGTATATACATTACATTTGTAAAGACACTGACAAACGTGTAACTAACTTTGGTTGTCTTCTCTTTACCTACTCAATGTACACAAGTCATTAACCACTTAACGCACGCTGTTCTGTCTACGGCACGGGACGGATGTTAGGAGGTAGCCACAAGTTCTTCTGGATGTTTTAAACACCAAACCTTAAACATATATATTCATGCCGTACATCGTTGGAAAGCTTAGATTGTCCTGATTCATTCAAGACACGACGTATATGGTTGCTCACAGCCGTAATAGTATTAGCGATTAGCTCGGCTAGCCCCTGAGCTAAGTAAGAAAAGCTATAATGCCTACATACCTTCAAAGTCTTCTCTTTATCCACAACGTTCATCTTATGACTCAGTACTTTCTGTACAGCTCGCCAAATATCCATTCTTGTGAAATATGAAATCCGTTTCCATAAAACCGAAATACTTTCCTCAATATGTCAACATGTATTTAGTCCAACACGTAACGTAATAACACAAATAACAAACCATATACGGTCCGTTTACGTCATTTCCTGACCTGCACGTCCATCTCAGAGTACACGTGACTAGATGTTTACGACCGTGAGCCTCTTCTGCTTCTGACGACACCACACACAAGCCAATCGGTGCTTAGGATTAGGCAGTACATGTCTCCAAAGCCAATGAGGACATGTGACCGACAACAATGACGACATGGCTTTGATTGACTGCTGTTCTAGCCTATGGAAATATTCGGTGAAATGAAGTTGATAACCTTTTAGCCAATAGTCAGAGGTTTCCAACGGTGTATGACACTAAGCTATTAAGTTTGGCTGTCCATAAACAAACTCCAAACGTAACCGGCTGGCGCCCTGTGCGTAAAAGAGTTGAACCATATATCATTACGCACACAGCATTTTGGTACACGGTTGGTTCTTCTTCGACTTGACATATGACTTATAGCAAAATAAACAGATAGATAGATAGATAGGTATGGCCAAACAAAAAAAATATGGTTATATGTAATAATAATAATAATAATAATAATAATAATAATAATAATATTAATAATAATAATAACATGGCATCAGCTTTCATTAGAGACCAAGATTTTGATTGTAGGCAAAGGGGATGTGAAGTTATAGGTGTTTGATTGTGGTTATACAGCTTTGGTAACCAAGTGTCCATTTGGAGTCTCCAAAAAGGACCTGAGGAAAACGCATGGACATACCTGTTGAAAAATAATTCTGAAAAATTCATCTTTTGGTCTTTTGACTCCAAATTTGGACTGCATGAAGCCAAGACCTGTGGCTCTGGCCTCATTGTGTCTATATCCTGCTGAGAGGTGCCTGAATGTCTGTACACATGTCATTGTAAAGGCAAACCTATGGGCGAGTAAACAACCCCATCATTGTAACCTCTGCCACTCTTTGTCAGTAAGTCACAGAATCACACATACACTTTTACAAGAATCCTGAGAGTGTTTCCTTTCCAATGATACCAGACACATCTCTGAGTCTAAAACTATGTGGGATCTGTGCTGCTCACAACTTGGGCATGTCGTTTAGGCTAACAGCATAAAAAACAGGGGCGTGTGTTAAGTGGTTAAAAGGCAAGGCAGCTTTATTTATATAGCACATTTTATACTCAATGTGCTTTACATAAAACAAACATAACAGTAAGAATTGGAAACAAATAGAAAGAGAGAGAAATAAAATGCTAGAATAGAGCAGTAAATATAAAGTTGTAGCATAAAATAATGATTTGCTTTAAAATCATTAAAAGGACATAGAGGGCAAATGAAAGATTAAAATGTAAAGTGCTTTAAAAGAGCTCAATCATAAGCACAGGAGAAGAGAAGTGTTTTTAACCTGGATTTAGAAATGTTCACAACTTGGGCTGATTTCAGTTCTGCTGGTAGTTTGTTCCAGTTGTGTAAAAGCTGCTTCACCATGTTTAGTTTGAACTCTGGGCTCAACTATCTGACCTGAGTCAGTAGATCTCAGAGCTCTACTGGGTTTATATTCTACTAACATGTCATTCATGTATTCTGGACCTAAACCATTCAGTGATTTGTAGACCAGTAGCAGAACTTTAAAATCTATTCTATAGCTGACTGGGAGCCAGTGTAAAGACTTTAGAACTGGAGTAATGTGCTCTGATCTCTTTGTTCTGGTTAAAACTGGAGCTGCAGCGTTCTGAATGAGCTGCAGCTGTTTAATGCTTTTTTGTGGGAGTCCAGTCAGAAGACCGTTACAGTAGTCGAGTCTACTTGAGATGAAAGCATGAATCAACTTCTCCTGGTCTGTTTGAGACATAAAACCCTTCACTCTGAATATGTTCTTAAGCTGATGGAAGGCTGTTTTGGTGATTGATTTGATATGACTGCTGAAGGTCAGATCTGAGTCTATCAGCACGCCAAGGTTTCAGACTTGGTCCCTAGTTTTTAGAGAGAGTGACTCGAGATGTTTACTGACAGCAATCCTCATCTCTTTACTGCCAAAAACAATGACCTCAGTTTTGTCCCGATTTAATTGAAGGAAACTTTGGTTCATTCAATTAGTTACTTGCTCTAAACAGTGACACAATGACTGTATTGGACTGTAGTCACTGTAGTCAACTGTGATAGTCTACATTAGAGTTCTGCAGAATTTGACCCATAGGCAGCATATATAGACTGAACAGAAGGGTTCTAAGAACTGACCCCTGAGGAACTCCACATGTCATAGCCACTCGATCAGATTCATAACTTCCAATGGTCACAAAATAACTCTGCTCCTCCAAGTAATGGTAAATGGTAAATGGACTGTACTTATATAGCGCCTTTCTAGTCTTTGCGACCACTCAAAGCGCTTTTGTAATGTAAAATTACATTTTACGTTACATCTCATTCATACACTGATGGCAGGTGCCAACCTGCTCATCAGGGGGGAATTTTATCCATTCATTCACATTTATACATTTGGGGGTTAAGTGTCTTGCCCAAGGACATATCGACATGTGGACTGGAGGAGCCGGGAATTTAACCGCCAATCTTCCAATTGGAGGACGACCGCTCTACCTCCTGAGCCACAGCCGCTGCTGTAGGACCTGAACCATTCTAGGACTGTTCTGCTGAGTCCTGCCCAAGTTTCCAACCTGTTCAACAGTATACTGTGATCCACAGTGTCAAACGCAGCACTGAGATCCAACAGGACCAGAACTGACCCCTTGCCTGAGTTTAGCCTGTTTAACCTCAAGTCATTTAACACAACACAACACATAAGAGCTGTTTCTGTACTGTGGTGAGGTCGGAAGCCTGATTGAAATTAGTCGAAGAGGCCACTGGAGTTCAAGAAATTGCTGAGTTGATTAAAAACCACTTTCTCTAACTCATCCAGCGTTCTCTGTTTTAAAAGTGGCTTAATGGCAGGTCTTAGGGATTGCATCATTTTATTGTTTTGTTGATTTGTGTAAAAACATGGCATTTAAATTGAACCCCATACAAATGTGACAACTGAAAATATAAACCTTGCGACCCAGAATATGTATTATTTGTATCACTATCAAAACCGCCTTTGACTCTCTCAGGCCCTATGCCAGGATGAAGTGACTGGAACTGGGGGAGGGGGGGGGGGGGGTATTAAAAATAGAGAGGAGGCCATTTCTTTCATTAAATAAAATAATTCATTTAACCATGTAATAGGAGCTACTGTTTTAAAATCAAATATTACATTTATTAATCAAAGCACTTATATAAAGACATAGAACTAGCAGAGTGAAGGTGAGGGGGGGAGGATAGGGGGGGCACATAGAAACAGCTGTTAACAGCTTGCAGCTCTCTCTCTCAAACAAAAAAACTCAAACTTCTTTGGTCTGCTATGTAGATCTTTAATTAAAACCCTACTATTAACAAACAGGTATCCATGTGGACTGGTTGACAGGACACTAATCCCTGCTTAACAGGAGCTTTACAAGACAAACAAGACAAGGGTGCCTTGAATTAAAACACAACATGTCACTTTGTAGACAAAAACAGTCAACAACAACAACAAACAAAATACCTGATGCAACGTTCATGGAAAAATGAGAGAGGTGAAATGTAACATTTAAAATGCCAATAAGTTTGACCTAGAAGGCCCTAAGGGTTCCCTATGACAGGCAGCAATACTGATTGGGTGGATCACATGAATGTGTCCTAAATAAAACTTAGTTACACATATATAATTTGTTTTCTAATCTCACAAAATCTATTGAACCCTTTGACAGATGACACTATTATTAAACCCTGACTTAACATACCATTGCACTGATTGCACACAGAGCAGCCTGACACATTACTCCACGTTACATAAGCTGGCCCCGCTGGCTTGAGAGGCAATTACATCTGAATGCCATGACCAGCACAGTAGTCTGACTACCATCTCTGCTAATGTAGCTCTGCTCCATTAAATAAGCAACCCCTTTGGTATCAGAAATGTTTTCACAAATGAATCATGTCCCCTGAGCTGCCATACCAAAGGAAACAACATGATTCCGTTACGGATTTTTGTGTGAGTGGAATAATGCAGTCAGTTTACAGGATCATCAGGTGGGCACCCTTTTAATCACTGCTGTTTGGTTGATTTGGATCCACAACACACAAACCTGCAACTACACACTGCACTCTGAAGCAAGTTTGCATATGTGATCCTCATCCAATTTTGGCGCTTTTCCACTATACAGTTCCAGCACTACTCGGCTCGACTCGACATGGTTCCAGGAACGACCTTTTCCATTACAAAAAAGTACCTACTCAACGTGGTCGTCATAGCACGGCTCCAAGAAATTACAGTGACTTCGTTTTATATGCGACACAAACACATAAACAATGGAGGACATGAAAGCGATCGTGTACTTGCTGCTGTATGTGGCTTTGTGTCACACACAAAGCAAGAGAAGAGAAACAAATGACTGTAACGATGTTGCCAGTATTTAAAAATGCCGGGTTTGATTCTTGTGTGGGACAGCTCATGACTCTTCCAGAGATAATTCTTCTGACCAATCAGTGGCCGGCAGTCTGTTGACGTCACATTTAGTATCGGTTCGGCTCGCTTGGAACCTCAGCAGAGCAGATACTAAAAAAGTAGGTACCAGACACTATCCCTAGTGGAAACGCAAAAAAAATGAGTCGAGTCGAGTCGTGCTGGAACTGTGTCTGATTTCAGGCTATGTGACTGAATTTGTGTTCATCTCACTTCTCAATGCATATCACCTGTTATGGTACCATCAACATAAAAAGGACAGGTCTGACTAAAAAAAAAAATCAGAATTGCCTGTAATGTGAACAGAGCCTCTCATCAGTCACTGGTGCCTCACCCAAAATGTTCCATAATCTTTCCACTGAGAAAATTATCCCCAAACAACAGAGAGTGGTACCTCTGTGCTTGTTGCCATGGTGAACCTCAGCAGGTCCTCAGGTGTGTGTTTTTGGTATGTGATCATCCATCCGAGAGAGAGAGAGAGAGAGAGAGAGAGAGAGAGAGAGAGAGAGAGAGTACTAATTATTTATTGTCAGGAAGAAACAATAGTGGAATAACAGCACGCAGGTTGGTTACATAGCTGTCTCCATCTCTCTCCTCTCCTCTGCTGTTCTGTCTCTGTGTTATGGGTTTATGAATAGCTGCAGGTCTGTGTGTGCAGCTGAGCTTTAGCTGAGTAGTCATCGCTGTCTTACATGGCCAGGGAGACCTGAGTTTGAGACCCAGTGTGAAGACCTCCTTCGCAAAATGGGTTATTGATGAACTCATATCTTAACACATATCCTACATTTTTAGGACAAGATTTTTATGCTAGTTTACATTTTTTCACTAATAATTTTGCTGCCTCAACAAATGCTCTCTACACAACCCTAATAATCCTCAACCATGATAAGAGACAGCACAGTGTGTGTGTGTGTGTGTGTGTGTGCACAAGCTCTCCTGTCAGATTGGCCTACTCTACATTTACAGTATCTGTGCCAACCCAGCGGCCATGCAAAGTCCACCCCCCCTGTGTGTCATTCAGTTATCTTTGCATGTACTTACAGTGTACATGCATGTATTTGTCTGTGTGTGAGTGTGTTTGTGGAGCTTATCAAGGTTTGTGAAAGCAGTTATAGTGACAAAAGGATATAGGGGGAGGAGAAGAGAAAACACGACGAAAAGAAAAAAGATTGAAGGGGAGTGAAGGGGGTGGGGGGCTAAAGATGGAGAAAGACAGAAAGAAAGGAGGGAGGGAGGAGAAGAGAGAGGTAGCCAGTAGCCAGGATGGAGCATTGTGTGTGTGTGTGTGTGTGCATGCGAGCACTGGGAGTGTTAGGATGTGAAGCCAAGTGTAATGAAATAATCTTGACAGAGCCTGGAAATGCTGCAGCTCAGCAGAGGTCCAAGCCAACACTCAGCTCTAATGTTGATAAATGTGTATACCAGTTAGTTAATAAATGTGGTTATTTTTAAAATTCCAACAGAATTCCTGGATTTGGTCATCCTTTAAGATTTACATTTCCTTGTTGTCTTCTTGATTCAATATTCAATGATGCAAAGAAGAGTGGTGATGAGTGTTTGAATATTCTCTCGCTAGTTCCAGACTTCTCAATTACTGCCCACATGTCAATTTCTTTACCGATTCAATTAAGTCTGCTGCTGTGGTCACTAATGTCTGTTTTTGTTTTAGGCCAATACGTTTTAAAAAGGCCAATGTTTGTGAATTGTTTCAGTCTGGTTTTAAGCTTCTTCAAAGCACTGAAACTGCTCTTTTAAACGTTTTCAATGATCTTTTGTTAAACCTTGATTCTAGTAACTGTGCCTTTTTAATTCCTCTTGACCTGACAGCGGTCCCCCAGGGGTCAGTTCTGGGCCCTCTACCATTCTCCTTTTATATGCTACCCCTGGGGTTGATTTTTAGGAAGCATGGTATTCCTTTTCACTGCTTTGCTGATGATGTGCAGGTGTATTTGCTGGTAATGGTCCCTATGAAAGATTCTCTTCAGGCCATGCTTAACTGCATGAGTGACATTAAAGCATGAATGGATTTAAACTTCTTAAAACTAAATGAAAACAAAACAGAGGTTGTCCTGTTTAGTCACCCTGACCTGGTTCAGGTCCTTGCCAGCTCCCTTGGCCCACTAGCACCTTACATAGGATCCCACACCAGGAATCTTGGTGTGATTATTGATGGTGCTTTTAAATTAGACAAACAGGTCAGCTCAATGGTCAAGTCTAGCTTTTTTCAGCTAAGGCTTCTAGCCAAAGTTAAATCCTATCTAAGCCAGAAAGATCTTGAAAAAGTTATCTATGCTTTTATTACATCTCACTTAGATTATTGCAACTCCCTGTGTGTCGGCATTGACCAGTCAGAGCTTAATCGCCTGCAGCTTGTTCAGAATGCAGCAGCTCGTCTCCTAACTGGGACAAAGAAACGCGAGCACACAACTCTGGTGCTCTCTTCACTTCACTGGCTTCCAGTTAGGTACAGGATTGATTTTAAGATTCTTTTATTTGTTTTTAAGTCTCTGAATGGGCTGGCCCTGGAAAACCTGTCTGACCTTATTAAATTGCATCAGCCCTCCAGAGCCCTTAGGTCAGCTAATCAGGTGGTCTTGGACGTTCCTCGACCCTTCTTAAATCCTTCTTCCTCTCCACTTTTAAAACACTGCTTAAAACACACTTGTTCACCTTGTTATGCTGGTGTTGGTTGGTTCAATGTAAGAAAGCAAAGTCTTAATGAGAGATCTTCTTTATGGCTATGATGATAATCTCTGTACTAAAGAGCCGTGTGTTTCACCTTGGGTGGAGCTGAGGGGAGCATGTCTATGTTCCCACAGCTCTATTCCCACAGCCCCATGTTCCCACAGCTCTATATTCCCACATTTCTAAGGAATGATTCAAATTTACGCTCTATGTTCCCACAACGCTATGTTCCCACAGCTCTATGTTCCCACAGCCTTATGTTCCCACAGCTCTATATTCCCACAGCCCTATGTTCCCATAGCACCTGTTCCCACAGTTCTATGTTCCCACATCTCTATGTTCCCACAGCCCTATGTTCTCACAGTCCTATGTTCCCACAGCCCTATATTCCCACAGCTCTATAGTCCCACATCTCTATGTTCCCACAGCCCTATGTTCTCACAGCTCTATGTTCCCACAGCTCTATATTCCCACAGCTCTATTCCCACAGCCCAATGTTCCCACAGCTCTATATTCCCACATTTCTAAGAAATGATTCAAATTTAGGCCCTATGTTCCCACTACGCTATGTTCCCACAGCTCTATATTCCCACAGCCCTATGTTCCCACAGCTCTATATTCCCACAGCTCTATGTTACCACAGCACCTATCCCAAAGCTCTATATTCCCACAGCTCTATATTCCCACAGCCCTATGTTACCACAGCACCTATGTCCCCACAGCTCTATGTTCCCACAGCCCTATATTCCCACAGCCCTATGTTCCCACAGCACCTATGTTCCCACAGCTCTATATTCCCACAGCCCTATGTTCCCACAGCTCTATATTCCCACAACTCTATATTCCCACAGCTCTACATTCCCACAGCTCTATGTTCCCACAGGTATATATATTCCCACGTTTCTTGACTTATTTATTGACCAATCTATCTGAGTTCGCTGGAAGTACAGACAAAATGATACGTCACCAACTCATTGAGCATGCTTATTGTTCAAGAATATGCGAGAAGCTGTTACTGCTAACGGAGGCAAACCTTACACTTGATACAGCAATAAAAATGGTGTGCCAAGTGGAAGCGGCAATTGGACATGCGCAGACTCTCCATGCAGGTGGTGAAGGTGAAGATAAAAACACCCAATCAAACCCAAGGAATTATAATCCTGCCAAGCCTGCTGCAGCATCTAAACAGGACCGAAGTTGTTTTAGATGTGGCTCATCAGCTCACCTTGCAGATTTCCCAGACTGTCCTGCACGTAAAGTGACTTGCCGAAAATGCAACAAAACAGGACACTTCGCCCGTGTATGTAAGTCCAAGAAACCTACAGTCAAAGTAGGAGAAGTGGTTGTTCTTGAAATGAACACAGTGCTCATGTTACAAAACGGACAGACAGATGACAAAATCACATGTGCAGTGACCATAAATGCAAAGTCGACTTCCTGCCCTGTGACACTAGTAGTGGACACTCTGCTGTGTCCATCATTCCTGAGCACCTCTACAGAGAACACTTCAGTGAGGGGCTGCTGGCTGAACCACATTCCAGGCTAGTGACCTGTACTAAAGCCCAAGTCCCAGTGCTAGATCAGCTACAATGCAGCACGAAAACAGTGTAAGCTACATTATATGTGGTGAAAACGGTAAGCCTTGCTTGGGTTGGATTTATTCAAAGCACTGAGACTACGTATTGAAAACAACACTGTGCTCTCACATGCTGCCACCTTACCAGCAGTTACTTCACTTGCAGCTCCAGTTGTCGAGGTCACGGAGATCAGAGCCAATGACACAGAGACCAAAGCTGGAACTGCATCTGGGGAGAAACTAGGTCTTGCTAAAGGTTTCATCCACCAGGTAAAAGTCAGAGAGGGTGTCCAGCCTGGCTCCTGCTCTCTGTCAGACAAGCTGTTTCTGCTGAACTGGAAAGGCTGCTGGACATGGATGTCATTGAGAGGATTGATGCATCCGAGTGGGTATCTTCCATCGTGTTGGTGCTATATATGTAAAATGGAATGGAACAACTACAACACTCTGGACAGTATGTTTAAAAATGATCTAACTCCTGCATAAAGGATGGGTTAAGGAGAAGGTAGCAGTGCCAGTGATTTAAGTGCCTATAAGTAGTTAAGTAGTGACTGCCAGACAGAGTGAAGTGACAAAAACACTGCCTTTATATTCTAAATGTATTGTCTGGTTTATGGTATAGTGTATATCAGACTACTGTTACATTGCTCTTTACCTTAACCTTAAAGTGTAGTTTATGCATATATCCTGTGTATATCCTCATGTTTCAAACATGAGTTCTTTATATGGATAGAATACAATGAAAGACTATAATGAGTAGGCTTGATTTGACCAAAATAAAACTACAGCTATGAAACTATACAATGGCATACTTACTCTAAAGGTCTGTAGTAGTCATCTGGGATGTGCAGTAAAGTGGGAAGTGGGGGGAATTTTATGAGACAGGTGTTTACAGATAAGTATATCATGAAGAGTTCTCAAGTCGTTTAATTTAGTCCAAAAAGTCAGAAACCAGGAAGTCCAAAATCACAGGGCAGAAGTACAAAATCACTAGGCAGAAATTCAGAATCCAAAGTGTCAATATGATTGTTGTTAACAGGAGGAGTAAGCGGTCTTGGTGACAGGCTTAAGTAACATAGAAATATTCTGACTTGGCACACAGAATAAGTGGGCGTTGAAAATGACTGTAGGATTCATGCCACATGCACAGAAGCCAATTCTATTCGTACCGCTGTCACCGTGCATATGTTAGTGAATCAGAATCATTCTAAACTGACAGCTGTGTGCATACTACCACACCCCCATTTCTCTATATGAGGAAAGCTCTGTTGGAACAGTGGAGAGAGCTGTCACTCATTGCAAAAAGGACTGTGATGGTAAATATGTAGAAAAACATTCCTGCTAGAGAAATGCAAACAATAGTTTCAGGAGTAAAAGCCAGAAATGTCAGATTTGGCTGGTAAATATGTCATAGGCACACTGTTTGGAGCGCAATTGATAATCCTGTATACAGCCTACACTGTGGGACGTTTATAATTTGTGCGTATGCATGGTCTAAGGCCGTTCTAAATTTGTCCGCATAGTAACGATTGCAGGTAAGAACATATTGATGAATCCTGGATTTGTGCTTAAACCATGCATCTGAATGGTTTAAGCACAGATTTCTATGTATAAACTGTTTGTGAATGAGGCCCATTGTCTGGATGGGGAGCAGCTGCACAGTTTATATACAGTTGTTTTTAGCCATGTAAGTCATGTGAGTTACATGAATAAAATGCTCCTGTCTAAATAATGCAAGGTGAACATTTGGTTTGTGTTTGGTGTGAAAAAAAATATAAATGCAACTTGTGTTTACATGTATTTACTAGGCTTTACGCTGATCTGATCGGCTATATCGGATCGGCCGATATTTAGCATTTTATGCAATTTGTGAGATTGGCTGTAATGTCTTAATTCGCCGATCCGATCAATGTCATCATGTTGAAACTTTTTGCAGATGCTCCCGTTGCATAGGTTGCAGATGGCTTGTGTTTTATCTGTCTCATTTACTCTGAAGAAGTTCCACACCACCAACATGTTTGTTTGAATCCGACAGTTAGTTTTGAGCCCTGTCACGATGTGACGGACAATAAAGTGTTTTGAATCTTGAATCATTAGCTGTCGAATACAGTCTATGATTCAAACAAACGTGGGTGTTGTGGGCAGACAGATAAAACACAAGCTATTTGCAATCTGTGCAACACCAAAGTACCTCGTGGGGAAGCATCTGCAAAATGTTTCAACACCACAAATGTACCTGGATAGGGAACATGAGGAGGAGAAGCCAAGTTTAAGAAACGGAGCGTGGACAAAGAAGACGTGATCAGATCGGTGATCGGTTTATTTAAACTCACTGATCGGTGATCGGCCCCAAAAATCCTGATCTTCTAAAGCCTAGTATTTACATCTCTGTTGTTTATTTACTGCAGTGAAGTCAACAGCAGGGCTTCTAAATGACTTAAACCAATGTTTTACAGAAGTTACACTTCCTTTAAGGAATTGTGAAGAAGTGCTCTTCTTTCACTTCAGTGCAATTATTGTAAAAGTGCTCCTGTGCATTAATGCATCCTCAATGTGTTATTGCATATTATTATGTTATTGGGAAGTCTCTTTCTCTTTCATGACTTTTGCTTTATTTTTTGTTTGAGGTAGATTTGAGAGGTAAAGGGAGCCTGGTTTTATTCTGTGAGGTTCTTACTGTAAACTGTAACAGAAGAGTGATGTACACTGTATTTACACACAGTCGTGCACCTCAACACACCATGCATGTGTGCATAGTGTCCAGGAGAGGGCCTTTTTGCCCTCAGTTACAGTCTACACACTTACTTTCAAGTTAATGAGGTGTGTCCTAACTTTTGACTGGTACTGTTAATGTTCTCAAAGATCAAATGTTTTCATTTTCAGAAATGTATTACTTATTTTAATCTGAGACCAGACCAAACCCAGATAATAGATTCAAATACATATCATACAAAATCTCCTCAAAGCTTTCTAGAGGTTTATATACAAATAAATACAAAGACGTAGTGGTTGGCTGTAGTAATGCTATATCTGTTGTGCTGATAATAATAATAATAAATAATAGGTGTGATTTATATAGCGCCTTTCACAAACCCAAGGACGTTTTACAAAAGATGAAACAGATAAACAAACAAACAAAAAACATCAAGACTGGGCAGAAGAACAGGAAGAGAAGTGTTCATTGAAGAGAAAGGTTTTTAACTGGGACTTGGTGAGGTGAATGGGCGGAGGCGTGCAATGTTGCGGCGGTGGAAGAAGGATGTCTTTGTAATGACTATATGCAAATCCTTGCTCACTCACACTTGTGCATTGTAGCCTAGGTCATGTTTGTTTATTTATTTTCAAAATTGACAACCACACTGTGTAATCATATAGCTTCTACTCAGCTACTGCAGTGAAACATTCATGGCGCTGCACATGACCAAATGCGTTATTTGTTCTCGGACATGATGCATGAATAATTCAGTTTTGGGTGATGTGTTTGGAGATCAGGGCCTTAAAATAGGAGGGAATTCCCCCCTTAAATGCTTCATATAGGGGGGATTTTACTTTGTTGGGAGGGGCTATAGGTCGCACCTTGCCCTATTCTTACTGCAGATTGTATTTTGGCACTTTCCTTCAATTTAAGGTATTCTCTGAACTATATTATATAGTTATTAGTTATTTAGCATACACTTTAGTAGTTTTATTCTCTGAACTACAGTCACAATCCAAAATGCAATATAATTCAATCCAATACAACAACTGAGTTTATATATTTTCAGTTTTTGTTGGCATTGTCAAAAAAGTGATAATTCTACTTTGTTTATTACTGAGGTTATACTAAGTGGTAATGGTGTACCTCCTCGTGTATGTTACAGTGGACAACATATTAGGAACACCTTTCAATATAATTCACCCTAATACACCACAATCACTCCATAATGAACATAAAGCAGAATTTTTACCTTCTTGTCAAAAAATGTATAAGCTTAATAAATGTAGAATTTATAGCAGAGCTGCTGTATTGGATTAAATTAGATTGGAAGCCAGTGAGTCTATTTTATATAGTTAACTTACTCTCTGAACTATATTATAAGTTCTCTAGTATTATACAGTTAAGTAGTTATATTCAGCTTCAGTAGCATCAGGTTTTTGTTGAATGCCTCATTCTCTCTCTTCAGGTTAGATGAGGAACATCTGAGTGACTTAAAGGTGACGTTTTGTAACATCAGCTGATAAAACGCGCAGCACCGCAGCATAGTGTATAGTAACGTCACAGTTACCTGTCTGAGGATTAACGTTGTTAATGGTGACATCACATGGAGCTGTTTGCATTAGTTTTTCGGGCTCCGCTGTTTTTTTCTGAGCAGGTTCTGCCTCAGATGATGTAGATTTATGTTTTAACCAGTGGTCTGTGTTTGTTTCCTTAAACTTAATATCACTGTTAGCTTCTCTGTGTTACGCTAGCGGGAGGTACAGAGAGCTACAGGTGTGTTCAGGGTCGAAGTCAGACAGTCGGACACAGCGGTTCCGACCAGTCATCCTGCAGTCAGCACCGCTGCAGACGTTGGTTGAACATTAATATACATCGCTGTAAATGTGTGCGGGAATTTTCCGCATTATAAGTGTTGGATTTGCGGGAATCAATTAAATTGTGCGCAATACCCGCAATCCCACGCTGAAATTCAGGCCCTGGAGGTCTTCCCATAGCTGCAGTAGTTTATCATTGCTCATGTGCATAGCTGTTTATATATTCTTTCGGTTATAGTTTTGTATCCATATGATATTTTACAATGTTTAAAACATTTTTGACAATTATTACATTTTATGTGCGTTATTCGTATGTTATTATTGTGTAAGACAATGTTACATTACTTCTGTTTTTTATGTAAGTATAGTTCTGCCATTTAGGGTTGAAAAAGCAATTGAATTATGTCATCAATTTGTCAAAAGCTGGAATTCTATTGTGAAGAAACATGTAAACATCTGAGTGGATCCTCTGGGAAAAGAGTGCAATGGAACAGTGGAAAGCGGATGCTGTTATAATGTACTGTGCATGCCACTGGAACACCAGGATCAGGGATACCACAATGTTTTCCCTTTAGTGAAGTGATGCAGTGTGTGCTTGTTGACTGGCTTGTTTGCTAGTACTAGAACTTCCTGCACCACTTCAGACAATTGTCTCACAAAGCTAGTCATTAAATTATTAACAGTAAAACCTCCTGCCTTCACCTCCCAAATGCTTGAAATGGATCGGTTTGTACTGTGTGCTGTTGACCTGCTCTGAATGACCACACATGGAAGTGTGGTACAAGCCTGCTAGCATAGAGAGGGACAACATGAGAATGAACAGTAGAAATGGAGATTCTCCTTTACAGCATTCAGGATTGTTGCACTTTGTTGAAAAGACAAACACGTGAAGAATGAATAAATAGCCCTTTTTAGAGCGCCTTTCAAATTCTGACAGCTTTTACACCTGCACACACCTGTGCAATCACTGTGTAAATGAAGTGTAGCACCCTCCCCATGTAGCTAAGAAGTTATTAACAGAATAATTGGGTTGTAGTACTATGGGCGGCGCCCTGGGAACATAAACCTGTGGCTAACCGTGCTAATCGAAATAATTAAATGAACTTACCAGTTTTTCCAAAGTTTAACCCAATTATGAATAACTAATTATATGACTGTGCCTCCACTTAAATCCCACTAAGAATGATATTTTTTACTCAAAACACACCTCCATCAAATGTAAATAAGACACACTGTACTTTAAATGCAAATCATAAATTTAGTTAACATACATATGAATATTTAAATCAATTATAACAATAAGAGATAATAATAATACAAAAAGGTTGAATAGACCTTAATTAATTTCCTTTATCATCATTTTTCTCAGCAGTTATGTTTTAAACACTCTTAACTAAAGGGCCCACATTCACACACACACACATTCACTCTGCAACAAAATAAAATAATGTCCTTTAAATAAAAACAAATAACCGTTGCAACCCTGGGTCGAAGCTTGGGAGCGTGGAGACCTAAGACAAATGGCACAAAGCAAGCAACAAATAAAATAGCACGTGCACTGGTCAAGAGTTCAAACAAGTCCTGGAGCTGACAGAGGGCAAAAGAGTGATGGGACTGACGAGATGATGAGAGGAGAGAAGAGGGATATGGCTGGCTGGTGGGCAGCAACAGTCTCACGGGAGACATCTACTCATCCAAAAGGGTCCAAGGAGGATTTCCTGGTTCTATGTCTAGTAGATGTGTACGACAGTCTTTCAGTCACTTATTCTTATCACAATAGCTTATTTACTTTTCACATTATGCTAAGCTTTACCTCTGACACCATAATAATACATGCTAACTACACAATGTAACATTATTTGCTACCAAAGTGACTATGCGCTAATCACGATTAGCATCATCTCTATTTTACAGCATGAATCATAACCAAACACTACAAAAATATACACACAGGTTTTTTACCTGCTGCAAGTCATACTGTATCTGATACCACTGATGTGACTCTGCATCCATCCAAGTATGAAACACTACACACTGCCACCTAGTTTTCAATAGCTTTTCTATAGCTCTGTTCACTGACTGATAGCCCTGTTATACACAATACGGGGCCTCCTCTACATCCCGCCTCTATACATCTCCAATTGGCTGACAGGTGAATAACAACCAGTGATATTGAACAAATGTAATGATGGACAACCTTGTGCCATGCAAAGCTAGATTGTGCACTAAACATGCTTCTCTATGAACACAGCAACCATAATACTTCAACTAACATGAATTATATCAAAATAATGACAAAGATTAATCAATCTGCCTGTAGTGGTGGAAATATTTGAAGACTGGGCTACATAAGTGTAATTGTCAGATTTGTGTGTGCAAAAATGTGAGTGAAAGACCATGTAAAGTGAATTCAGACTTTTTCTTCTAAACACATTAAATAGGTCATACATTTATTTCTAAAAAAGGTGTAAAAAGCATTTTAACCATTTAGATTTGAATTGTGGAGCTAGGCTTCACAAACTGTGTTTCAACATTTCTGTGTTCAGGATTTAGTGGGCGGGTCTCAAAAGCACTGCTGCGTTACGTAACGCAGCGGTGATTAGCATAAACCCGCCCCTGCTGCTCTAGAGGTATAAATACATTCAGCGCACACTACTACTGCTACAGTCTACAGTTAGCCAGTTAGCTGAGTTAGCCGGCGATTTTTTTAATCATTCAAATTTGGCAGGATGGTTAACAACACACTTTTCTGTGGTATGTCAAACTCAGAACACATATTTATTCTTACTTTACACGGACTTTAAGCTTTTAGTAGAAACTTGCATACCTGTGATTAGGGCTTGAAATTAGCACTCGCCATTTGCGACCCAAATTCCTCAATTGGTGAGACAGATTTTTAGCTGTCTCACCACTTGGCGAGAAGACTGAACAGTAGGGGTGATGCCACGCGATCTCGCGAGACGAAAACGCGACAATGTTTCTCGTCGAAGTGAACATTGTCTCGCGAAGCTATAATTAAGGGGCGCAAAAAAAAAAGACGATCGGTTTTCTATCACTCATTTGCACGTCATGTCTTCTTTTTATAATGTCACGTGTGGATCATTAACCTTGTTGCAGCTTCTACCTGCTGAGAAGATCTCAGTCAGCAGTATGAGAGGAGGAGAGGAACAGGAGCAGGTTAACCTCAGGTCTCTACACTGAGCCTAAAGTAGGAGGAGCAGAGGAATCTATGGAAGCCTAATGATTTAAAAAATAAAATGAGTCACACTACCAAATTATAACACAATTTATATTTTGTTCTACTTGTGTATTTATGTGATACATGATTTGTGCAATTTATTTATTTTACATTTATTTTATTTTAGATGTTATAATTTGTGATAATTAGATTCTTTATTTAATATATATTTATATATTAGAATTGTTTCTACTCTTTATAATTTACTTTTTAGTATTCGTGATTGTATCTAACTTTTGTATTTATTTTTGTTATTTCCATAAATACCAAAATCTATAAAATATCTATATGGGGCTTTTACAGTGCTGCATACTGCATATGATAATTTATATATTTAGAAAGTAGAACTAAAGTGATTCATTACAAGATGATTAGTCAAAACTTTTCAATTCAATTTCTATTTTGTCATTTGTCATTTATTTCCTCATTGAACTTTTCTTAAAAATATAGTTGAAATCTCGTCTTGATCTCGTGAGCTGAGTGTATCGTCACACCCCTATGAAATACAAATATAATAGTAAAGCAACGTTTTGGTTTTGGCTAGTAAAAAATCTGGTTGGCTAGTAACTTTTTCATCTACTAGCAACTTGGCTAGTAGATGAAAAAGTTAATTTCAAGCCCTGATCCCCAGGAGGTCACAGTTCACATTACAGTATATGTTCTGGTGTGGGCCAAAATCAGACATGCCAGTTCTGACCACCGTTCCATTTCAGTCAAACAGAGTCAAACTACTACCCATGTTTAAAGGGTTGAGCCACCACAGAGTGGTTCAAACTGGCTTCAGGCTGCACAGTGCAAATGAACAACAGAGTAGCACAGAAGAGAGACAGAGTCTGAGGAGAAGAGAGTGAGAGGGAGAAACGATGATCATCTCTTGTGGAGAGAGCGAGGGAGAGAGAGAGATGAGGAAAATGATAGAGGGGAACATGATTAGATGTTTGAAGACGGAGAGAGGAGGGAAGGGAGAGACAGTGAGTGAGGCAGTGGTGTGCTGTTATGTGCGTGCAAATCACACTACTGTAAATGGGCCTAAAAAAAATTCTAAGCCTCTGTGCGTGTGTGTGTAGTTTCAGCTGCTTTGATGGGCATGTAGGAGGACTGAAAAGCCTGTCTCCTCCTTTTACCATCACATACTCCTCTCCCTCTTTCTGCCTCATTTCTCCTCCGCTTGTTCTTCTCTTTATTCCACTCTTCCTCACCTCTCCCTCCTTTTATTAGTCTTCTTCCCTTCTCTCCCACTTCCCCACTTTCATTTCCTTCCCCTGTATTGTCTTGAATACCTCTATCATCTTACATTCTCCTCTCATTTCCTGTATTTCCTACCATTACTTGTTCTCCTGCTGACTCCTTGTCCTCACCTCTCCTATCAATTGTGTGTCAAGTTGACCAGAGAGACTGAGGTCATACTGCACTGTAGGACTCAGCTTAATATCAACCCATACAAAAGTCATATAATGATCCCTAACGTAAATTCTCAAATAGTGGTATTTTACTTACCTCAAATACAGAGACAGCCATTTCTTTCTGTTTTATGATCTGATGCAAACTGATCTGGACTTCCTCCATGAATATCTGTTATCTCAATAAATGCTGTATGCACATTTCTACAGCAGTAACTCCATTTGTACAACAACACAGTAAAGTCATACATAAGTTGTTGTATTGATGGAATTTGTGCTGTGGAAATATACATTATGCTGGTCCATCAAAGTGAAGTACAGGTAATTCAACCTACCCACAATGTTGAACCCAGCCTTTATTACAAAGTAGACTTTATTCATTTGATTTGTTTATGAAAACCACCAACAATGTTTAATTATATTCATTATTACCTCATTATTGTCTTTACAGTCTTTATGTAAGTGGAGCTAGCACCCAGTTAAAAGATAGGTTTATAATTTTCCATGTGTGTCTTAAACCATCAGTCAGGTGTTCATATGAACAGTAAAGAGGTTTTCCTCTCTGTAATCATTCCTCCTGTT
>NC_070595.1:1152500-1375000 GCF_027409825.1 Scomber japonicus | reverse complement strand
TACTCTTTGCTTTTTCTCTTCCACCTCCATCCTTTGGGCACATCTTTATTTTGCTACACACACACACACACACACACACACACACACACACACACACACACACACACACACACACACACACGCACGTACATACATGCCATTAGCCAAGCCTATAGAGCCATTGGCAGAGCTCTTATCCACACAAACACATTCTCCTCTAGTCAATAATTCCTTATTATAATGAGAAGTCCCAATAAAGAGCATTTCCTGAAGTTAGAAAAACTAAACCTATAAGAAAGATGCAGTTTGTCTGTTACATATTTTCCCTAGAAACATAAATTACAATTCATTTGCAATTAAAACCATTACTCTAATAGCTCATATGGTAAACTCAGTGTATATTTCCACAATACTAATTCCATCAGTACAACAGTCATGTACATTATCCACTCTGCTGCTCTGCAGTTTCTCTTTTTAATACATGTTTTTCTGTCTTTCTTTCTTTTTGTTTGGTTTTCATTGATTATAATAATTTCTGAGTGCTTCTACTGTACTTTGCTGTTTTTCATTGTTGTTAAGCTACTGTAAATGAAATGCAATAAACCTGTCAAGAACAGGAGGAATTATGCTCACTGAACTGCTGGAAGGCTTTTAATGTGAAACATTTGTGAAGGAAGCAAGTTTAATTGCTGAGAAAAACCTTCTAATTGGAAGGAACGGGAAATATGTATCCATTTATCCATTTCAGACTTCTTTATGATTTGATGGCAATTTGACACGTCTGTTTCATGTCTGATAAAACAAATAGTTTAATAAGCCAGAGTACACGGTGAATGAGCCAATATTAAGTTACTGAGGAGCTTCTCATGGCAGATCAGACTTTGAGAATATTTATCCCTTGTGTTGCAGGAAACAAATATAAAAAATAAATGGAAAAATCATTAATATTCAGCAACACATTTAGATCAGCTGATGTAGCTGGTCACATGTCACACAGGTCACATCAGCTGGTAGCTTCTCTAAACACAATCTCAAATACTGTAGGTATTTTCAACACTAACTTTCAAACAGTAATCACAAACATACCTTTACATCAATAATTACATTTAACCAGTGATGGACAACTCTGTAAACTTTCTCATTAGCAACAAAAACACCATGTTAAACTCAGCCTTGAAGCTTTGGATTGGCCAATCTGAAAACAGAATTCTATGGAGCTCTCCCTCCCTCTGTGTGCGCTTCATTGTTGTGGTTGTTTACCATCACGAAACGTTTGTGTTTGCTTTGATAGTGACTCTAGGAGAGCAGATCTTCTTCTCCCTTGGGTTTGAACTCTACTTTTTTCCACCAATAATATTTCTTGGGGGGCCTGCAATGGTATTAAACTTTTTTCTCACACATTTACATATTCTTCTCTCCCTTAGGAATTCTGTAGTTTTCCACCTCATGTGATAAAAGAAAACTTCTAAAATTAAACTCAAATGAAATCAACCCTATAAACTAAAACCAATTATTTCCATAAAATGGAAACAAAACCTATAGATGAAAAAATAAAATACTAATATCCAAACCTATAACATGATAAAAAATACAGTATAAATAACTGTAACTGCTCTGCTTTAAATGATGCATTGCTTTGCCCTGAAAACACTGCACTAAAGTTGTTAAATGTTAAATGATGACACAACAAAACCTTAATGTCCAAATGACAGAGAAAATCTTAGCATGCTACAAAAAAAAAAAAGAAGAAGAAGAAGGAGAACAACAACGTGACAGTGGATGGGGCCACTGGGCACAGCTGGTATTTTGTTTGTTTAGTAGCAAATGAGCAAATGGATACAACCTGAAGTCATGGGGATGTAGACTTAAATGCCCCTTCATACATACACACACACACACACACACACACACACACAGTTATGTTTAAACTCACTATACAAGGTTTAAGAGTCTGTGCGTCAGATGGTTACCTTTTCAGCCTGTAATGCCTGCTGGTTCAGTGTGCCATTCGTCAACTGCATTTTAAAAATGGTTCACTAAGCTTGCTGAGGCCCTCAGGAAATATCCCGATGTCCTAATTTGATGACAATATTACCTTAACATGCACAAACAATATGAAAGCAAATGTAGCACTGGCTCTGGCAGCTAGTTGTGTTTGTGCTTTGGTAAGATGTTCAGTGTAATGGTGACAGTGAGGTTAATAAATATATTCTTATGTGGTTTAGTGCAGCCAATTCTTACAAGAAAAACAACAGCCTTACTTGAAATGTTGTTGTTTAGCATAAACAACCTATCTTTACATCCATCCTGATTTTTACATGTGGTTATTGTCCTGAGAACATTTTGCATTACAGTCCTGCAACTGCTTCAGCCATCAACTTCTGTGATGTAATCAAAGAGAGCCCTGCAGAATTTAAAAAAGGGATATTCTCGGCTATTTTTTGGGGAATATCGCAAAAGTAGATTGTAGAACACTGTAGTATTTATTATAAAGTCATTTCTTGTTGCACAGATACATTATATGTTACATATTTTCCATACAATTTACTTTAATCATATGAATATTGATCTCAAAGTCCAACCTGGAAATTTTAAGAATTTTAAACTAAGTAGTTCACACTAATTTACACTATCCATCCATCCATCCATCCATCCATCCATCCATCCATCCATCCATCCATCCATCCATCCATCCATCCATTTCCTGCCCTTCTCCGGGGCCGTGTCGTGGTGTCATTAGGCTGAACAATGGATCCCACACAGTTCCTCCTGGGGGGTCCCAAGGCATTCCCAGGCCAGGAGAGATGTAATCCCTCCAGAGTGTTGTGGGTGTACTCAGGGGTCTCCTCAGGGGTCTCCTCCCAGTTACACATGCCTGGAACACCTCTAAAGGGAGGAGGCCAGGAGGCATCCTGACCAGGAGCCCAAACCACCTCAGTTGGCTCCTTTCCATGTGAAGGAGCAGCAGCTGTACTTCTAGCTGAACTCCTGACCCTATCTCTAAGGCTGAGCCCAGACACTCTCTGGAGGAAACTCATTTTGGCTGCTTGTATCCACAATCTCATTCACTACCCAAAGCTTGGTGTCGGTGGTTTATTATTATGATGATATTATAATAACAAATGCTCACTTTTCACTTTAAATTATAGGTGGAAATCACAAATCACTTTGTTAAATCAGTGCACTGCTTTGACTCACTGTCAGTCAGGTCACTTCTCCGTTCAAATGCACTTTGTAGCAGCAGATATGACAGAAAAAGTAAACCTCCTGGCTTCAGTAGGACAAAAATACATGTTGACAAAGACATTCAGATCTAAAAAAGAAGTATGTTTCACAGACAGCACAGTCAGCTGTTGTGGTTCCTTGTCACACCTCAGCTCCATTCAGGCTTCCTTTCCTCTTTTTCCAAGTTGGGATTTTCTGGTTTCTGAGGCTGACAAAAATAGCAGCTACTAGTAAACCCAAGCTGCAGGCTTCAGATGGTCCTTCACAAACACATGGGTGACATCACACACTATGATCCCTCCTCAGTCTGTCTTTTTCAGTCAGTCCATGAGATGTCCCTCATGTTTTCTCCTCCTGCCTCAGCTGTTCCTAATTATTATCTCATTATATTTCATGTATTAAACCAAAGTCTCTAGTTCTGTCAATGTAGAGTTGGCTCAGTCTGCCTCGTGTCTTCTCCAGCATTTCTCTGATCCTGAGTACCAGTGTTCCTATCACTAGATTATGCCCAGCAGTGTTCACATTCATTCAACATCTTTAGTGTGGTTTCAGGTTTTGTTGCCGAATGTAACACACACACACACACTCACACACACACACACACACACACACACACACACACACACACACACATGCTCTCTCTGCCTCAGGTCAGTGACTCATTCTGTTATGTAATTACAACATATTATGTAAAATTGCCAGTGAACATTACAGATGAGTGGCATTTTTTTTATAACCATATGGTTTTCATAACCCCCTCCATCCCCCACACATACCAGGCAAGTGTTTGTCACACTCTTTATCTAATATATCCACATATTAGTAAGTGTTACAAATTAAAAGATAATACTGAGGCCTAGAGGTTTAAGCACCACCCAAGAACCACAACATCCTTGGTTCATATCAGGTCAGGGACCTTTGTTGTCATTCCCCATATCTCTCCTCACATTCTCTTTCATCTCTTTGATCATGCTATTTAATAAAGGCACAAAATAATATAATAAAAAGGAGAAAATAAAATTACAAAAGGATTGTGTGGATGTAACTGGATCAGTTACACAGTAAGTATAAAAGCCTGGGAGAGGTGTTGATGAGGAAAAGTTATTTATTTTGAATACTGGAAATTTGGGGTGTCGAACTTGGGGTGTTGAATTTTTAGTTCAAGAGCCACATGCAGCCCAATGTCATCTCAAGGTGGCCTCGACCAGTAAAACCAATGCATAATAACCTATAAATAATATCATTTCTATAATACATACTATACATTTATCATAAACCATCTAGGGATACCATGGTAGGAAACATAATAAATGTGTTCAAACACAACAAGGAAAAATATGTCCTTCAAATCTGAATCACATTTCAAGTCAATTATTTGAAGTTGTCCATGAGCAGACCAGAAGCCTCAACTATGAAAATAACTGTGAGAACAGCATTAAAGTGCATTTCATTGAAATATTGGAATTAAGACAACTTTTCTGCAATTTTCATACTTTGTAAAGTTATCCAGTGAGCCGGATTGGACCCTCTGATGGGCCGGTTCTGGCCCATGCGCCATATGTTTGAGACCCCTGCTGTAAATGAACATTTAGAACAAACAAACACTTGCTTTATGCAGGATTCTCATCAGCCTTTAATACAATGTAACCTGACATACTACAAAGTTCATATTTTATTTCCATTTTAGTCATCAACCCATCAACCCAAACTGTCCAAGATCTGATTTTTATCTTGTACCCAGATGACAGTCATATTAAATGTAAAAATCAACATGTTGACCACAGTGTTATTATGTCTCTTCTCAGTTAGTAAGATCAGTCAAATGGACCAATAAAGTAAAAATTTGTGGATGAGTGCAACAGATCTGTTTTAGATTTAAATATATCTCTGAAACTAAATAAATGATCTCACCAAAACATACCGAGGTGTTTTTAATAGTGTTCCCTGGTGTAAGTGGATACACTTCTGACAATAAATCAACATACAAGTAAGTCTGTTTCTAAACCCCTCCTAACCAATTTACACATCTAAACCAACCCTTGTGCCCATCAAATAATATCATACAATGTCATAAGCATTAATATCCTTCAAATTTCACTGTACTTTTGTCTCACAGCTCACATATTAGCCTAGATCAGAAAAAAATAGAATAATCATGGTGGTTTATTTATAAGAATATTTCATTGACATTAAGTACTTCTCTACTGACACTCCACTGGTGTGAGCCTAGTCTGTCTCATTATTCTATCGTGTGAAAGCTACCTTTTCCAACTATATCATTTCTGATGCTTCAGTGATCTGTTCTTTCTAAACTGGTGTATTTAAAGCAAACCAGTATTCATGACTAATTTTTGTGAGCATACATATTGAGAGAAAGATACTCTGATGACAGATCAAAATTTAGTGAAAATACAGTTATCAGTGTGAAAAAGGCTCAGCAGCACCTCTATTGAACATAGGAAACCCGTTTGGAGTAAATTACAGAATATTAACAACAGTAAAGGTAAACGGCTGGTGACCATGTATGATGTCTGATATAAATGTATGGACAAAAGGCTGAAGGTGTGTTAAGTCTCCTGCTGATACAGTGCATTAGTCTTCCTCCTCTCCTATCTGCATCCGAAGTTCAAGTGTAATCATGCCATCAGTTCTGAAGCACTACGTTTCTGACAGCTCATTTCCCTGTTGGAGCTGACAGTGATGGATGGAAATTGTTTCCTGTGTTTCTCTGTGTAACTAACGTGAGAGTACATGTGTGTGTGTTTAAGTGTGTGTACACACCTTGTGTGTGTGAGTTTGTGTGTTAAGACTAAAGCCTGCTAAGGGTTATCACTACATGATGTCTTGGGGGCAAACAGTCAGCTAATAAGTCCCTGGGTGAAGGAAACAAAGGGAGATGGAAAGAGCTAGATAAAGTTTGGTTCAGAGTTTTAACAAGCCCTTATTGTGCAATTAAAAAGTTTGATACAGTCCATACTGACAATTTGCAACACTACACACACAACAAACATACTTTAATATAAAAAAAATAACTTCACCTACTGAGCACAGGCCAAGAGGTTCTAGTCCATTATTTTATTAAAGAACAAGGTATTATTTTTTGTTCACCAGAAGTTGTTTTTTCTTCTTTAAAACCATTTTCTTCTTACAGCCCAGACTCCTCTCAGTCCTCCAGCAGACTGTTTCAGAAGCTATTGAAATAAAATTGGTATTATTAATGACTTCCTACTCTGAATGGTTGGAGTATGGCCCCCACCTTCACCCCCAGCCAGTCATAATACAACCTTAGCCTTATGACCTTATTATATTGTTACCTGGGGTAATGTCTGTAGCTGAAGATGTAAAACAGTATATAACAGTCTGTGAAGTTGAGTCTGATCTGGAATGAAGAGAATAACCTGTTGTTGTACAGGGGAGACTCATGATGTTGGCATGTATAGTCCATTTAGTGCATCAGGCCACATCTTCAAAAGTTTGGTAACCAATTACAGACAGACAGTAAGTGATGTCCAAAAACCTCAAAAGTTTTGTTGGGGGTCATCTTAATATGGTATAAGCAAAGTTGAGCGAAGATTACATTAAATATGTCTAATAGAAGCAAAATATGTATTTAACAACATTCAAGAAAACTTTTCCAGGCACAAATGAACTTGGCCTGTTCAGCAACATCCACAGAACACACTGTATATTGTTTTGATAGGCCCTGCAGTTCATGAGTTATTAGCCAAAATGTAAAACACATAAAACTGACCACAAGGTGGTGCTATTGTTACCATGTTTTAATAGGTACCATGACACGCATTTCTGGACCTGGTCCGCGTCCTGTCTTCCCTCTGTTTTTTATTTTGTTTTCCCCTCCTTCCTGTTCTGTGTATGGTCTGGTCTCCCTTTCATACCCCAGAGCTGGGCAGGGCTCCTGAGGCCTGTACTACGAAGCTGGATTTTCTCTTATCGAGGTAACTTCAGGGTTAACTCTGGGTTTTCCGTACTACGAAGCTGGTTCACTTCTTACCGGGGTAAATCACCATGGTAACTTATGCTGAACGGCTAACCTGCTCCGGAGCAGGTTATGTTCTGGATAAGAGATCAACGAGTATAAAAGCACCACCTCCTGACCAATCAGTTCTCTTAGAAAATGACCTGCCCATTCTTAAAAGATCCTGTCAACATTGGTGCGGATCGCGAGAGGAGCGCTTAGGAGAGCAAGAGTTTTTAGGGATAGATGCAATTTTTTAATTGGCCAAAATATATATTTAAAAAATAATCCTTGAGGCACATGAGGGATATTAGTCTGTATATTATACAGTTGGTTTGACATCATTCACTCAAATGGTTGAAGCGCATAATAGGTTTGTATTTTGAATGTTGAATATTAAACTAACTTAATGTCGCTATGAAAGGAAGGGCACTGAGGAAGCGCTCTGCCCCAAACGTCTGTGCCGTAATAAAGTGGCATTGTGTGATCAGAGTGCTGTCCGTTTATATTGTCCAATTTATTAATATTGTATAATCTCACGAATCAGCAATTGTCTGCCAGTATTCCTTCCTGGCTTTTGCTGCAGCAACAGTGTTACTTTTGGCCTGGATGATTGAATTCTTCATATTGTTGAAGAATAATTGTCTGCACCTCCATGGTAAAGTTGTCTGCTCTGCAGGGTTTCTCGTTTGTGATTGGTCAGACGCTGCAAACATCTCCCCTTTATGTGAGCGCGCAGAGATCCAGATTGGAAAACCTTGGGGTTCAATTACCGAGTTGATAACCAGCTTCGTAGTACCGCTTATCCAGATTGTGAATGTCTGGGTAAATCAACCCAGGTAACGGGGAGATATCCTGGGTATGTTAATCCAGCTTCATAGTACAGGCCTCTGGACTCCTGCGTTCTCTTACCTTCACACCTGCCAGTCATCTGTCCTGATTGCCACTTAACTCTCCTGCAGCAGTATAAAGATCGGCTTCACACTCCACTCTCTGCCAGTTCGTCGTCAACCAATTGTGTGAACAGACTGCCCGATACTAGTAGTTGTTACTTGGTACCCTGTTTTGCTCTGAAGCTTCATCTAACTCTGCTTTTCTTGTTTTTTTTTAATCCTGCCACCTGTCTGCCCTCAGTTTCTCCTCAACCAGCCCTCATCTCATCCTGTCTCTTTTTCCTGGAATGTTGCTTTACTCCCTGGGCCTCTGCTTTTCTCCCGTGCCTGGTGTAGTTACTTTGACTTCTTGTTTTCAGTAGTCACTGTATATATTGAACACTTGAACCTCTGTAAATAAACACCGTTTGCTCAGTAATCTGCATTGTGGGTCCAGTTTAGTTCTGTTTAGTTTTCGTTTTTCTGACAGAACGAACTGGCCAGAGAAAAGGACCCTGCAGATCCTGCACGCCAGGTTCTTGCCACTCAGGAGGCAGTAATTGGTGCTCTGTTTTAGAGTAATCAAGCGATGTCTGCAAGTTTAGTTGTGGTGTCTGGACAAGTGTCCACCTTAGCCTGCGCATTTCAGGCTTCTCCATTCCAGTTGTGATCCCACTTAAAGACTCATGTGTGTGACCTTGAACCGTTTGATGGTAATCTGGACAATTGTCAGGGTCTTTTGCTTCAATGTGGGTTGGTGTTCTGTCAACGTCCTACATCTTCTGTAACAGAGGCTGTGCAGATTCGTTACGTTCTGGGCTTACTGAGGGGCAGAGCACTGGCATGGGAAGAGGCAGCAAGTTCACACGAGGATTTTTGTACACTCTTTTTGAGGAAAGACTTAAGACTGTTTGACCATCCTAATAATGGGGGAAATGCTACTGATCACCGTCTGAAGCAAGGAGCTTGGTCTGTGTCCGATTTTGCAGTGGAGTTCTGGACAGGCTGCTGACACAAAGGGGGACAATGCAGCACTCAGGGCGGTATTTGTTCATGGTCTCTCTGAGCAGCTCAAAGATGAGCTAGCTGCCAGAGATGACCCACCTGACTTTACCTCTCTTGTCTCCCTAGCTGTTTGTCTAGACAACCGCCTCCGTGAGCGCAGCCGCTACTCCTCAGCCAATGTTGACCCGCCCTAGCTCCGTGGGCTCCGGGAGCTGGCTATCCCACCCATTGGCTGCCCAGGCAGGGTTTTCGGGCCCTGCAGCCTCTCGTCCGTCAGAGGTTCAACCAATGCAGCTCGGCCATACTAAGTTGTCAGCCTCTGCCGGATGAGGGCAGGTGAGTGCCTGTACTGTGGCCACCCGTCTCAGCCAAAAGATCAGGCTCATCAGTAGGTTTAGGGATTCTGGCCAGCCCCACTTCCCCAACCAAGTCTTCAGAACGTTCTCGTTTACTGGTTCCAGACTCAGTGACTTTCAGACAGACTGTGCTTCCCCTTCAGATTTATTGACTTGAGCGGAGGATAATCTGTTGGACTTGCACTTTGCCACTCAGTTAGGTTGTAATTTGGACAAACTAAACAAACCTATCCCTGCAGTGGCCCTGGATGGTAACGTTCACTCAAATCACACTACAGACATCCATTATTACACTCACAGCTTCTGGAGACCATCAGGAACAGATATCCTTCTTTGTCATCTCGACTCCCTGCACACCTTTAGTGCTTCTTCGTCAATGGCTCAAATTACACAATCCCATTATAGACTGGTCAGCAGGCGTCATTAAGGGTTGGAGCACTCTCTGTCTCTCCATTCTGCAGTAACCCCCAGGGAAACTGTCTCAGTCTCCAGTAGCCCAGAATCACAACCTCCTGATTTGTCCTCTGTTCCACCAGAATACCACTATCTCCTGGAGGTTTTTAGTAAATCACTTACTATTGCTCTTCCCCCACACAGACCCTATGACTGTGCCATCGACCTGCTGCCTGGGGCTCCATTACCTTCTAGTAGACTTTACAATCTCTCCAAGCCGGAGCGTCAGGCGATGGAGAAGTACATCTAAATCCCTGGCAGCAGGGATCATTTGTCTGTCATTTGTCAGGATTTTTCTTTGTTGACAAGATAAAACGCTTTGTCCATGCAGTATGAATACTTCAGGGCTTTTCATTTTTGAGATATCATTGATTGAATTAATTAACAATTATTTTCCAATCACTCCATATTGCCATACTCCTTAATGGAACTCCACACTTCCTGCGCTGATGTTTCGCATTAAAAGAGCATAATCGATCCTTTTCCTGGTAGGCTTGTAATTATTATTGAATACCAACCTGTATTCATTAATAATAGTGGGAAGCCGATATGAAAGTAACACAACATGATAGTAACAAGACGTTTTTCTTTGAGCCAATACAAATTTAATATATCTGAGTCAGTACACACACACACAACATTTACCAGAACCTCGAAGAAATCGCCTGTGTAAATACTATATCAGGGAGTTTTATCTGTAAAGCTGTTTAACACCACAGTAAGTAAATTCAATCAAGCAGTAAATATTTTTGAATGACATAATTATTTAGTACTTTAACACATCCTGAATGTTGTCATGTCCGTATAAAGGGAAGTCAGGTTTAACTGTCAGGAGCCATTGTCAGGATGATAGTAACATCTGTTTCTTTCAGCAGTCTCCGTGGAGTCCATATCAGTGTCATCTTATTTTCGGTCAAGTGTGATGATCATTTTTAAAGAGTCACAACCATCAAAGAAAATGATTCTAGTAAATGGTACTCAATTTCTTTATTGGTATTAGTGCTGGGCGGTATATCGGTTCACACCGAATACCGGTGTATATTTTCGTTACAATATGAATTTTTAATGGACCGCCATACCGGTGTATTTCATCACACAATGTCAGGGACGCTGCGCTGCGACACACTTATTCAGACGGGACCCTTTTCTGTATTGCACTTCTTGCTGCTCAACAAACAGCAGAAGATGTGTGCCTGACGAGCGAGTTAAAATGATGATAGTTCACACATCACATCCCAAACTTGTTGTGTGCTCTCTGCAGCGGGTGTCTGTATTCAGCTAAAGATCATTTGTGAGGAGTGATACTCCACTCTGTGACATTACTGCACAATCACAACTGATTGTTTCTGTAGCTCTGACTAATTAGTTAGAGATACGTCTTCTCTCTAATGGAATTTATCATGTCAATTTCAGGAGTCACATTTTCCCAGCTAAAGTTTGATCAAGTCGTACATGTAAAATAAAGCATAAAGTAAGTACAGTATAAGTTGGAGCAGACTGGGTAACAGATACATATTATTGAAGACTCAGATTGGATTCAAAGCCTAAAACACTTGATTGGAACATACCTTGTATCAATAGATGAAGGTGAAATAACATGAAATGATATATATGAAATATATAATATGATATAAACATTTTTGTATTGTGCACACTGTTGTATATAGCGCATATTAAAAATTCACCACTATTATAGATAAGTTATTTTGAGATGACCAATTAAATGTATGAATGTAATCAGGCAGGGATGCCCAAGATCTGAGGCCTTCACATAATACATTATTTTAGATTAGATTAGATTAGATTCAACTGCATTATCAGTGTACTGCTGAAACAAAGAACTGTTACAAACTTTACAGACAATGGTATGAATATATAAATGAAGGAGGATCTAAACACAAAATTGTATATGAATGGTTACATGTATACATAGATATACTTATCAAGTCATTTAAATAAATAATAAATATTATGGTAGGAATGAGCAAGTAGCATTATCTGTATCTGTTTCTGTTCAACCAGCAAAATGATCTGTATCCATACTCTGAATGGGGGAGGGCTCAAACCAGTAGTGGGTAGAAATTGACCACAAGTATGTATGGTACAAGAAAAAGTTAGTTATTGTAGTATTTGTATTTTATTTTTAGGGCCCGAGCACTTACAGTGCGAAGGCCCTATTGGATCTGTAGTGTTTATTATTATACTTCTCCGAAAACGAACACATATTTGATGGCCTAAACATACCCCAAACTCATGAAACATTGCACACATGCCAACCCCGGCGAAAAATTGAGTATAGCAATGACATATACGTCACCAAAAAAACATCAGTGCACATAGTCCACAAATCAGTTTTCAATTTTAAATTAAGCAAGCACAACAACACTGGTGTGCATCTGTGTGATGACCACAATGTCAGAGTAACAATGAACTCGTTTTACCTGGGGCCCCGAAACATTTCAGTTCAATCCAGTTCACAACCACAACTCAAAAGTCTGCTCCTGGTTTTAACCCAGATCCAAACAAATCAAACTAAGACATAACATTTTAAATAGCAGCATCTGTATTCACATTAAGTAAATTGGCCTTAGCTCCACCAGACCAGCAACTGCTGGAGAAACTCTGACTGGGAAATACACACATCCACTGGATTATTCCTCCTCCTGACACAGACCCCAGAGACAAGACTTATATTTTACCATGAGTTGGCTGCAATGATGCAGACTTTACAACACAATCTGATGCCCAGGGTAAAGCTTTCATATCTCTGCTCTACTGACCAAAAACACTGGCGGCTCTGAAACATACCAATAGATTTCCCAGAGGTTGGTTTCACACTGCACAGGCTTTTGGGGGGTTGTGATGGGATTACTGGAAGATTGTGGGTGTTAACTTTGGGAAACATGAATGAACTCTTGACAGGTGGGAGGTGATGTAATTCTAACAGCTGGTTGCTACATAAGTATGAAGTAAAATACGTGAGTAAGTGGTGTAGTAGCAGTTAGAGTGGTGAGCTGCTAATCCTTGTGGACAGAGTGGATGTGACAATGGCAAGACGACAGTGAGCTCTGTGTGTGCCTGTCTGGCCTATCATAGAAGGATATGGACACATTATAGCTTGGGATGGATATGTACTGTACAATAAAATGTTTTGTTGGTCTTTTCCTCTTGCCATCTTGATACAAAATCAGAATCAATTGGACCTACTCAGCATTTTTCATGCCACAGGGCATGATTGGATGTTAACTAATTAATTGTACCATACAACATCTGCATTGATTATGTTTCTCTACTCATTTATTAATGTAGCTGGGTGTTGTATACAGATTATATAAGGGAATAAATAGGGATTTAGATTATTGATGGGTCTAAAAAAAACCCTGTTCTTAAGTCTTTTGCTGTGATTGTAGGGCTTCCCAGATTGAAGGAGAGCAAAAAGACAGGTTGGGGTGAGACAAGTCATTGGAAATTCTCCAGGCCATCCATAAGCAACACTTGCACTGGAGGTGTTTAATAGCAGGTAAGTGGGCAACCATCATGATATAATCAGCAAACTTGAGGATAGCATAAGAGCCATGCAGTATGCAGACATGCAGTCTTAAGAGGGATGTTCAGGATTAGGGTGGAGGGGTGGAGTTTTCTGACTCAACAGATTTGGGATTTGTTGGCCAGAAAATATATGACAAAATTGTGAAATATTGGAATGATAGAAAAAAGAGTCCCTGAGATATAACACAAACTATCTGGGGTATGCAGTTACCCCATAGGATTAATGTCAAGTCTCCCAGCCAGCATGTCCATAAGGGTTCAATTTGGGCTGCAATATGGGTCCACGTGTGATTGTCCTCGGCTTCCATGGTGACCCCACCCGTGTTTGCCCATATGGGCTTCAAGTGGGTTCTGACTGGGTTTCAGGTGGGGCCCAACTGGGTGAGTTACACATGTGGGGCCTACGTTTCTGAAACAATATGGAGCCCATACAATTTATGTTATGCCCTTAGCCCACTTACACCCTTACATATATGGGTCCTGCAAAATGTTCCCAGTTCAAGCCCATGCCCACTCAGTACCCATGTAACCCAGATTTAACCCATGTGGGGCCAACATGGACATGCTGGCTGGGCTTTAATTATGAACCGTGATGTTTGATTCAAAATGAGACAATAAGATAAATAAGTTTATATTTAAATGACACATTTGGAGGCTAAAATGAATTCAGCGATTAATCTGCCAGTTTGTGTGGTCATTGTAGGAATGTTAGGTCTCTTTCAAATTAAAGTGCAATTAAGTGCCTTGAGATTACTTTGTTGTGATTTGGTGCTACTGTATATAAATAAAGATTGATTGATTGATTGATTGATTGATGATCCCCCTCCCCCTCTCTTAAGCTAATGTGTTTATCTCTTCTTTATGGTGGGTATGTTGTTTGTATACAGCACGTCTGACACAGAAATGATGACAGAATGACATTCACAATGTGCACATTCATGTAACTGCTTCATTTTCTGTTTAATGTGATCTTTGGAGTAACATCTGCCTACTTCCATAAACTGCCTTCCACCTGGGAATGAAGCTCACTACTCTACTTTACTTTTAGAAAATGTTTATTTGTGTGTTTTATCACTTTTGCTTTGTGGTGTGTATGTGTATAGCACGGCTTACAGACAGTTATACATGCAAGCTTATTTGAAAATGTCCTGAGGCTGCCTGTCATTGACCTGAGAATGATGAAGCCTTAATCCAAATGAAATTGTAGTTTAAATTAGGGATGGGCATGATTAATCGTTGATCGATAATTGATCGTTAAAAATGTTGTCGATCACATGAAATTGTTATCGATCAAATGCTGGTTTCAAACAGAAGTTGTGTTGCGTAGTGTGAGTCTTGAAGCAATGCAATGAATTTCGTCTTACCAACGGGGGGCGATATTTGACAGAGAAAACTACCTACCAGCTGCCGTAGATATCAAACGTAAACATGAAGAGGTCAATGCTAAGTTTGGTGTGGGACCTTTTCAAACTAAAAATGGGGGAGTTCATTGTAAACCTGCACCTTGGCCAGACTACTCAGGATAGCACCACAATGCCTCTGCATCCTGGTTACTTCGGTCCCGTCAGAGCGTTTCAGCTGCTGGACTAACTGTCACCAGACTGCGCTCACTGATCCCTGAGCATGCTAACATGCTAACATGCTAATCAACAAGAATCAGTAGGCTGGAGTTCCTTTACTTTGTTAGCAGTGGACATTCACTACTGTAGCCTTTAGGTGAGTCACTCTGGTTGTTTTATGAGGCTCTAGTTAAATAAGCAGAATTGTGAAGTAACTAGGGTTGCAAAATTCTGGGAATTTTCAAACTTGGAAACTTTCCATGGGAATTAACGGGAATTAATGGGAATTAACGGGAATTAATGGGAATAAACCTGGAATTTACTAAACTGAAGGTATGTTCTTATTAGGGAACTTAAATATAGTTATAATAAAATAATATTTTAGCATAAACCTGACTAAAACAACCAGATATCATGCAGTACAGTTGAATATCTATGCTATCACATGCTCACATAGCACTGGGTTAGGGTTAGCACCATAGACTGTATATAAGAAATGGACATAACATCCGTGACGTCACCCATTGGTTTGTGAACTGCTGCTCGGAAGCCAATAGTATCAAATCTAGGCAGCGCCATCTTGAACATTTCAGGTGCATGCCGGGAAAAAAAGAACACGGATTCTACTTATATGGGTATGAGGCGCAGTCATGGACGGACGTATGGGTGGGACCAACGGCGGAGCGGGGAGGCTGCGATTGGTTGCGAGGGCTGGATCTCGAGGACATTGGTCAATCAACCTGTCAATCACAACGTAGCCACGCCCTAATGCATACCCTGCTTTATCGTCAAATATAAAATCAGGGAGGCCAAAATTTCACAAATGAACATCATACTGCATTGAAGAAGGCTTTAAACTAGCGATTGAGACCATAAACACATTTTGAAAACGTTTACTGAGGTTAGAAATCAAGTGAGAAGTTGATGAATTCTCCATTGACTTGTATAGAGACGGACGTCTTTTTGAACACAAAACGGTCGCCCCCTGGTGGTCTTTTGATAGAATGCAGCTTTAGGTTACTTCCGCATTGGCTTCTTTTCAGAGGACAGGAACTCCCCGCCTGGTTAGCACTGAGACCACGCCCTCTACATGCACTGTGCATACTGAGACCAGGCCACCTACATGCACTGTGCATTCCTCCATCACATGCACAGATGATTTCTACAATCCTAGACCACACTTTTGAGCCCAGAGCACACAACTTGAAGCCAGACTTTTGAGCCTGTGGTTTTGATGACATTATATGATAATATATTTAGGGATATTTTTATGTGTAAGTGCTATATTTAGCCTTATGGTGGAAAAAATAAAACTGGTCAAAACCAAATAAACCACAATTTATACAGTAAATATCACTTTAACAGACAGGAGTGGAACTTTTATGTTACTAGTTATATCATTTGCACCTAAGTAAATAACAATAACTAATAGTTTTAAAAACATCTTGTATATTTTGGATTTTATGAGTTGTATCTCCACCAGGATACATTGGACACATCCACCTCAGGGATGTGTAGCTTCACAGACACATTGTTGTATTCGTTGTGTGTGAAACCATTAAGAATAATAACATTTAGTTGCTTTTTTATATTAAATTATAAATAATTGTATAATTTAATATAACTTCAACAGCCCAGGGACATCAAGTGACATTGTTTGTGCACCTTTTTTCATTGTCAACTTAAAATAATGTTCTGTTTTTTAATGAAGGGGTGGAATTTTTTTATCCAATTAATCAATCAAATGATGATACCTTTCCACCAAATTACCTTCAATTTCCATAAATTCCCATTTAATTCCCATAAATTACCATAATTCCCATGGAAAGTTTCCAATTTGGAATATTTCCAAAATTCCCCAGTTTAAATTCCCATGGAAGTTTACCGGAAACTTTCCACCCCCTTTGCAACCCTAGAAGTCACACTATCTCTGTCTCTCTCTCTCGGCTCGTCTGGGTGCATTTTGGAGTCCTTTAACGTTATATTTTGGCAAAAACTGTCCGGAGTAATATTCTGTTTTTTGATTAAGTTTTTAGTAGATTTGATCGTTTTTTTTTTAAAGTGTTTCTAAAAGAGGCTCAATTGTACGGTGGCCAAGAGAAGGGTCATAACACATGCAAATGCCAAAACACCTGCAAACTCAGAAAACACCTTCATCGATGTTAAAAATATTCACAACACGAGCAAATAGGGAAACGAACTGCAAAGTAGGTGAAAATGAACAGCAAAGTAGGTGAAAACCGAAATGTTTCCAGGGGGACCATAATCAGTGACGGACCCACGCGGGGGCAACAGCGCCCCCTATAAATTAAAAACGAATATAGTCATATGACACACCGTTTTGAACGTTTAAAAATTACTGAGTGCTTAATATGTTGGAATTACACATTACACTTACCTCTTTGGAAACAATCCTGTTTCGGAAACAGGATGTGGGTCCGTCGCTGATAATGGTCCCCCAGAAACATTTCCGTTTTCACCTAGTTTGCTGTTCGTTTTCATCTAGTTTGCAGTTCGTTTCCCTATTTGCTCGTGTTGTGAATATTTTTAACATCGATGAAGGTGTTTTCTGAGTTTGCAGGTGTTTTCTGAATTTGCAGGTGTTTTGGCATTTGCATGTGTTATGACCCTTCTCGGCCACCGTACAATTGTGTTTAAGAGTGCTCTGTTGATTGATATGTGAAGAGGTTTGGCTCAGAGCTTTGGGCTCAGCTGCTTTTACAAGCGTCCCGTATCAAGATTAAGATAAAAAATAATGATTAATCGATAATTGATCGTTAATTTTCCCGATGATCGATCAAGAAAATGTATTCAAATGCCCATCCTTATTTTAAATACATGGGAATATATATATAAAAGTAATTTAAATGATGCCAATTAAATACTCTCTACACCAACATCATGCACAAGTTAAACAGTTCTCTCTGTGAATGTTTCTGTCCAGATAACCATGTGACCACCCTTTCTGTCTAATCATCTGTTCACATGACTGCCATGTATTGACCATAAACTCTTTACTTTTCTTTCTTTTCTTATTTTTTATTGGTCATTTTTTCTTTTCTGTTAACGGTTACTATTAACTTATATTTTATTGTTCTTATTCAATGACTCATTTTTAAAACTTATTTACATTTCATGAGTCACCTTGTTTTAATTTCTGCATATGAGTTGTATTCTGGTGAACAGTCCATCCACTCCAATCCATTTTTATCATCCTGTGCATTTGTCAATCACTTGTAACACAATTTGACTTGTGCTATATAAATAACGTTTGACTGATTGATTGAGAGACATTTTTAGCATCTAACTTCATGTCATAACGTACAGTATATTTCCTCTATGTCTGTCACAGTACAGCACTGCTCAGACAATGTGTTCTGTGACTGCAGGACTTCAAACTCTGCAGTGTGGACCTCTTTTTAATCTTTGGTTACCAAAAACATGGCCACAAACAGAATGGAACTGGTAGTTTTATGTAGTAATTTAGATCAAAGGTGGCATTAGTTAACCTCTTACCAAGCTCCTCTATTTTGTGCACAATCCCAAAATGAATATACCCACAATATAAAGGTTTATAACTATGGTCACATGTAAAATAAAAAACTTTACATTTCATAACAAAAACTGTGTATAGTATTCAACCCTGAGCCAAAGTTAGAGATGGTCAAATGTTGTTTGTGTTGTTTAGCAGGTTAAGAGAGTATGTTAAACCGACTTAAGTATAAACCTCTCTTCCTCCTCTGATTACTCAGTGAAACCCTGCAAGTGGCTTTGAGCTGTCATTCACCACTCAACAACACACACACAAAGACACACACACACACACACACACACACACACACATACACACACACACAGTCACATGTTCAGTGAGATGGTTGTTACATAATATGCTCTTCTTGTTAGTCTAATAAATTCTCACAGTATAAAACGTGTGACTGTAAATTTGCAGTAATTAACTGGAAGCAGCTTCCAACAAAGCACTTTATTTATTATTTATATATAAATAAATCTGCAATTCATTACTGTATTCTTTTACATTAACAACACAATACTGGTCACAGTGTTGTCAGTAAATGACTGTATATTTAGAGTATGTAGATTATAATTAAATTTACAACATGTATTGAATGATAAAAATGTTTATGTAATACTACTACTGCTTCTAGCACATCATCACAGTCTTTCAAAAGACTGACCAATCTTAATGTCAGTGACAGTGTATATGATGTTTGATAACTCACCCAGACTATGAACCTGCTGCAGAACAGAAGTCTAGTCTGCATGAGTTTATTACAGTGAAGTGAACATAAAGCAAATATGCTGGGTAAAACTTCCACCTGTTTGAAGTTTAAAGAAAAGACCATGGGGTGTGAGTCAGTGAGTCAGTGAGTGAGTGAGTGGCTGGTTGATATAGTGAATGGTGTGTGTGTGTGTGTGTGTGTGTGTGTGTGTGTGTGTGTGTGTGTGTGTGTGTGTGTGTGTGTGTTTGTTGATGAGTGCAGATTCATGCAGATTCACTGATGATGGCATCTTCCTGCTCTTCTTGCTTTACATCTTCGTATGACTTGCTTTTGTAGCATAAAAGCCTTGTATGGCTCTATTTTGCTCGTATAAAAAAACACAAAGCACTAGGTTAGACTTACTCACTACAATAGTTACATTATATTCCAGCAAAGTCAAGTGTGTAATATTAGCTAGCTAAATTGCAAATATGAAGCTTTTCAACAGCTTTGTTAGAAAGCTGTTCTAAATGGCTGAACATGTATGTGAAGGAAGGCACACTATTTTACTTCCTTGACTATTTCCTACTATTTTGATGCTTTAAGGCAGAATAAAACTGGTGACTTACTCATTGTAGGTCTTATCAAGCAGCTCTGGACACCTGTGACAAATGACTGAGGCTGTGCTTTGGTGGCAACACACAACACAAAAACAAAACGCAAGCTGCACAAACAAACTTTTGCAAGAAAATAAAAAAAATAAAGTATTTTTACGTCACTTTTAGATCGCACCTTCCCAAGATGCTCAGCTGTTTACAGTAAGGTTTACAATAAAGTCCTGCAAATATCATTCTCTGTAACAATAGTGTTTTTCTTCTCCCAAACTGCATTGTGGGTTACAGTATGAATACAGCAGAATGCTGCTCAGATTTCACTGTATATTTCCATCATTTACACTGCAGCTAATCACAATTCAGTCCTATTTGCTTTACTTCTTTTTCTTTATTATTTTAAATATGATTTGATTTTTTTAAAAATCATATTCTTTTATGTAAAGCACTTTGTGTTGTATGTGATTATTATGATAATGAGGATGATGATTATTATTGTTGTTAGTAAGGTAAGGTAAATCAACTAGCTGTAGCCTTGTAATGAAACGATAAATAAAATAAAACAAAATACTATACACAATAAAACATCTCTAAAATACTATCATTATTATTATTATTATTACTATTATTACTATTATTATTATTATTATTATTATTATTATGGTTATTATGGTTATGGTTATGTGTTGCTTGTACCCGTCCAGGGTGTACCCCACCTCTTGCCTAATGTCAGCTGAGATAGACTGCAGCCCCACTGATCCTCTAGAGAATAAGCAGTATAGGAAATGCTTTTTTTAAAAACACTGACTGTATATATATTTAGTATGTATATATTACCTATTATACTGTATACATGTTTTTTGGTTTACCAATACATCATTGAACAAGACCACTCTACAATATATGCCTAAAATGTACAGTACTTTTCAAATTTTACAGAGTAAATGATCTAAGATAATGAGGCTTTTACATAAGCTAGTAGTAGTAGCATCGGACACTGAGCTTCCTGAAAACTGTCTCCCCACTGTGCAGAACCAGCAAACAATTCAACCCAGCTATTCCAATTTACTCCCATAATTGGCTGTCTGTGCAGAGAGAAAGTGGCCATATCTCAGGGTTTTCCTCCACCAGCCTGACGGCTTGTAATTAGAGGAGGGAAAGAGTCTGTTCCTTCAATTAAACAGCAGTTCAGCAGGAAGAAGGACTGCCCTCTTTTTGTACAGCAGACTAAAGGATCTGCACTCGCCCCGCAAAATAAATACGCCACCATGTAATGAGCTAAGCGGCGTGTGTGTGTGTGTGTGTGTGTACATTGGGTAAATATCGGTGGTTATTTAAGCTGGATGATCTAATTTGTGAGAGCTGGGTGGAGACTGCAGGAAACAGAAGAAACTGGTTAATTCCTACAGAAGCTCTTCAGTATGATTATTCAAGATTTCTCAAGTGATCTTTGAGCTTATAATAAAGAAGGCCACCAGTTTAAAGCCTTGATCCATTACAAGCCTGTAGTCACATTCAAGAATTAGAAAACTGTATAGTGTAAATTCTCAGGTAGTGGCCTTTATTTACCTCATTCCAAATAGAAGCAGTCAGAATGAATAATGAGCCATATGTTTACAATATGAACCACACCATGCTGCTTTATAGAATTGTGTCTTTTTGTTTGTTCATGCAGACTGCTTCCCATCATTTTTAAAATTTCTACCCAATATTTCAAAACCAGCTTGTATTTGAGAATGTACAGTTTTCTTTATAATGTCTGTCCGTATATGTCTGTTTTATAATGTTTATTATTTCTGCTATAGTGTACAATCATGGTCATAAAATGTGTGTGTTATTTTGTTGAGACATAAGAAAATCTACTGCAAGCAACAAGATCACTGTAGAGTAGAACTTAAAGGCAGCTACTGTCATAATCTCTGGAAAAGCAGTCTGGTGGAGTTTAAGTCTCTGTAAGTCTCTGTAGTTTTTAGTCTAGGTGACGTTACACACCCAGACTATCTCTCCCTCTCTCCCACACATTCACCTTAGTTAACTAGTGTTTCTGCCACAAACTGCAGAGGAGCCGTCATTGTGACGGTTATCAATCTCTGATGTGTGTGTGAAGGCAAATACATGAATTTGATATTTAAGTTATTAATATTGTTTGCTGAGTGGAACTTATTTATCTATCTTACTTCATTATGTTACATTGTTGTTAGCACATTTCCAACAGAAGCCTATCTTAATTGCTGTGTGATCACATACGTTACCATACTGTTCTTATTGATGTTATGTAGGAGGATGTAACCATTCTGTTTATTATGTATTACTGTTTATTAGAGCAAATATATTATTGTGTTAATAATATTTTGTACTGCTTTATTTATCAGTGCTGTTCATCAGTGTATAATTGAAATGTATTATTTCCTGTTATAATCAATTAATACACAGTGTAACTGTAGTAAATAGACATTATCCACTTTGTTATATTTGGTTTTATGTTAGATTTAATAGAATGTATTCCTTTGTTTATTTCAGAGTACACACACACACACATGTACTACTGCACCAGCTGTTTGTCTCATTGCACGGCTCCTAAAGATTCTCTGACTGGAATCATTTCCATAGCGTACCGACCCAAACCAGTCTACCAAAGCTTCACTTCCTCTCACATTCATGGCTCTTCCTGTGTGTTGTAACTGAGCTAGCAGCTCTACTATGAGAGACTTTACAGAGGTTGACCTGTAACTGATGAAATATTGAGGATTGTTATTTGTCTGAGTATTTCTATTTTCACGGGTGCAGCTTCTCCAGCTATTACGGTAAAAGTGGAGCAGCCCTCAGAAACTCACAGACCACTGTGCATAGCCAATCTGCTCATGTGACACTAATCATCCAATCAAATCCATGCATTCAGACATGTGGAGAGACTGGACTGTCAGTGAGATACACATTGAGAAAAGAGTTCATATGTGTTGAGATGTTTTGTTATAAAGTTATTAGATGTGAAATGAAGTTTATTGTTTAAGTTTAAAAGTAATAAAGGATTCTTTTTTAATTTAAGAAGCACAACCAAAAGCTTTCTGTAATGCACTTTATTTTAAAATGCCATCTTTATTTGATATAAGAAAAGAAAATGTATTTATCTTATTCTTTTTTATTCTTATGGGACCTTTGCTACGTGTCAAAGTCTCACATCCCTCTCTCCACTGTATCTAATAAATAAATGCAACAATGGCAAAATCAAATACACAAATAAAATCACATGAATATAAGTACTAGTAGCAGTAGTAGTAGTAGTAGTATAAAGCAACAGCACACATAAAACTCAAATATACAACACCAAAACTAAAAAACATAAATACATACAAAAAATGATACTGTCAACATTTTCCTCTTAGAGGGATGGCAGAAAGGAGTGTTAGTATCTGTTGATTTAAGCTAGTGGAAGTCTGAGGAGGGGACCATATGGCACACACTGAAGCTTTTGATGAGAACAATAAGACAGGATGGATTCTGCTTGTTTTATATAACTATTTATTGTAAAGATCCTGCAGAGTTCCTTGTTCAGTGCCAGTTATTTAGCTGCATACATTAACCACCTTATTGAGTACAAGTTTGTGTTTCACCTTGAGAGAATGGTACCAGCAGATAGAGGAAAAAGTGAGAATAGACTCAATAAAAGATTGATAAAACAGTGTCATCGGGGTCCTGTCAACTTGGAACTTAGAGAGTTTCCTGAGACAAGAGATGTTGCTGGCTTTGTGCTGACCATGTGAGTATTACTTGTACTGTAGGACTCCCCTATTTCTATATTCTGGCCATCAATCACTGTACTGACAGGAGAGAGGGGAGAACATCTAAAATCAATACACATATCCTTAGTGTTTGGCACATTCAGTACTAAAAAACATCATGACACCAGTTTGAAAAATAGTCAACAACAGGACCATGGGATATTTTCTGGCTGTTTAGTCGGCTCACTGTCACTGCATCATCAGCAAACCTCAAGATCTGATGGTTTTCATACATGCTGCAGCAGTCCCATTTAGTGTGTAATGTACATGGTAGAGGATAGAATACACATCCCTGAGTACAGACTCTACCTCTCTGAATCCTGCATGTGACAAAGACTAGAATCCACTGTCCAAGCCAATGTCCTAGCAATGTGTCTGTATGGTAATGAAGGCTGATGAAAAGCCCACAAACAATAATATTGCATGGTTGGAAGAGCTCTCAAGATGCTTGTATGTGTTGAGCAGAGTCAATGCTCCCCCTTCTTGGTTCTATATGCAAATCACAGCGGGTCAGGAAGATGTTCAGTATACTGTTTAGTAGTTCTATCTTGATCCATTTTTCAAACTTCATCACTAGAAGTCAGCACTGGGGGTCTGAAGTCATAGAGATTTAGGATGTTTAGGAAGTTCAAAATGTAATCAAGGCATGCTTGTTAAATGGTTGATAGTTGAGCATTCAATTAGCAATATTATCAGTTTGGACATTGAAAGGAGTGGTGACTAGATTTCAATTGAGATTTTTGAAAATAGTTTTTTTATTGTTAAAATCATGCAGGTCAAACCTGGCATAAAACATATGAAACTCCTGTACCCTTCTTTTCTGAACATTGTCAGTGAGGTCAGCCATAGTCCTGATATTTTCCCAGGCTGAGCCCAAATTATTATTACTCAACTTGTCTTCAACTTTGGACCATAGTTTACCCTTCCCAATTTCCTGTTTGATCTCCTTTTGTACAGACATACTCAGGAAGATTTCCCCATTTAAAAGCCAGTTTCTTCTTATCTAATAACACGTTAAAGGGAAGCTCATAGAGATTGTAGAGGAATATTATTAGCTGTACATGATCTATGATGACCTATTGAAATTAACCTCAAACACAGAAGAGATCCTCAGGAAATGCCAGCAGCTGCAGTTCCTCCTGGGCAAGCTCCATTTCTCTGGGGACAGAAAGGACATCCTGGCAACATTTTACTGTTCCTTCATTGAGAGCATCTATCATGACATTCTCCTTCACCTGCTGATTCCACTCCATCAGCCTCCAGAACAGAAATTGCCTGCAGAGCACAGTCAAAGTCTGCTCCAAAATGATTGGCCTCCCTGTCAGAGACCTCTCCACCTTTTGCAAGAAGCAGATGTTAAGGTCAGTTTGCAGGATCCTACATGCATCCTGTACTCTGCATTTGAGTGGAGGATTCAGGGGAGGAGGGCAAACTGTGTCTATCTTTGTGCATTATCATTATCATGTCATTATAATCATAACATATTATACTAATATAATGTATCTTATTCTAAATGTTACGTACTTTAAAATTTTCCTGTATGGTTTTGCTCGTTGACATTGCCTCTACAAATTGCCCCTGAGGTACACATAAAGTGTTTTTAATTTAAATGTACTTGGATTAAACTGCATTGAATTATGTTGAGGTGCTCAGTCCATCCACCTCTGCTATAGAGGTGGATACACTGAACACTGAGGTTCCTCCAGGTTGGAAAGAAATGCATATGATGCAGCTTTTAAGTTAAAGGCAATCGATCTGGCTGTCGAAGAAGGAAATAGAGCTGCTGCACATAAGCTTGGCATCAATGAATCAATGGTGAGATATTGGAGATGGCAGTGTGAAGAACTGACTCAATGCAAAAAGATGACAAAAGCTTTCAGATAAGGTTCACTCATGTTATCAAGTCACCTGTGGCTTATAGACAAGTGCGGCCTATATATGTACAAATGTTTTTTTCTTTTTAAATTTAGTTGGTGTGGCTTATATTCAGGTGAGCTCAATAGTCTGGAATTTACGGTACACAATTTAAGCAACTGATCTATACAGACGATGGCAAACCTAACGTAATAAGACGGCGCAAATTCATACAAACTATTTAATAATGTAATTACACCGATTTACTTCTATGTAATACATGTATACTACGCAGACGCAGAAAAATTGGTCCACGCCTTTGTCTCCTCCAGGCTGGACTACTGCAACGCACTCCTCATCGGGATCCCTAGCAAGAGCATTCAAAAGCTCCAATACATCCAGAACAGCGCTGCTAGGATCCTGATGAGGGTGTGGAAATTTAATCACATCACTCCCATTCTAAAAACACTCCACTGGCTCCCTGTCTCACTCCGCATTGAGTATAAGGTCTCCCTCCTCACCCACCAGTGCCTCCATGGAACTGCCCCCACATACCTCAAGGACCTCCTCACTCCTCAGACATCCACACGTTCCCTCCGTTCTTCCTCCACCCATCTCCTTAAAACCCCAAGGACTAAGCTCCACACAATGGGAGATCGGGCTTTCTGCTCCGCCTCCCCCCGTCTTTGGAACGCCCTCCCAGACCACCTGAGGGCACCACAGGCTACTGACACTTTTAAATGTGGCCTGAAAACCCACCCTTTTAAAAAAGCATATGATTGCTGATTTTATGTGTCGTTTTTACTCTGTAGCACTTTGAGATTGCTTTTATGAAAAGTGCATTACAAATAAAATTTATTATTATTATTACTATTAACATACTCCGCATTGACTTAAGAATACATTGATTCACACAATAACTTGAACCTCTCTGCACTTTGCATTTCGCTATAACTTTAGCCAGGGAAATGTCAGACACCTTGGGTGGTTTTTCACTGTCTCCATGTTAGAATATCAAGATTCAAGTTGACAAGTTGTTTATGGTCCTTAGTGGGTACAATATATTTTTTTGTGTATAGTGTACATGTTTTGTTGGCAGTGGAAGACCAGATGGAGGTCTCAGTAGTGAGTTTGATTAAAAGGAAATTATCGTAATTTTGAGGCAAATCAATGAAGCTTCGTTAAAAGGTAATTGAAGGTGTACTCTTGAGTCCTTGGTGTGTGTGTGTGTGTGTGTGTGTGTGTGTGTGTGTGTGTGTGTGTGTGTGTCTGTGTCTGTGTGTGTGTAATAAGCTGATGTACTGGCTCCTCCTCAAGGGATGTGACATTTTGTTCTACAAACAACACAGAGTGAGTCAGCCAATCAAAAAACCAGAGTCCTCTCGCATCCTGACATGTAGATTACATTCACCACACATAGAAGAAATGACAGATCTTGTTAAAATCACAGTTTGGATAAATTAAAAGGAAATTACAAAGTATTAGTGCAGAGAAATGTATTTCCTGCATATTATATCTTAAAAACTGTTGAAACATAGTCTTACCCCCACAAAAAAACAAAAAAAGGTGCTGCTTTGATTTCCCTTTTTCCAGACTTTAACTCCAGTTGTTAGACCTAATAGGCTATTATATAACACTGAACAAAGGGACAGGGTTATATTTCAAAAATTTAAAAATTGAAATTTTTCTCTAAGACAATCAAAGTCCCAGTGCACTGGGAGCTGTGTTGTGGGGGCAATTGCCCCTGGTAGGGTCTCCCCAGGCAAATTGGTCCCAGGTGAGGGTCCCAACAATTCGAAGACCTCAATGAAGCAGCGCTTAAGGCATGTGGGAACCTCGCCAGGAAGAGGGGAAACCTGGAAGGAGTCTGAAACAGTCTGAATAAATAACATGGAGTTGGTGCCCTGTAGGCCCACAACATGCAGGGTTGCTTCCTTGCAACTATGTGTTGCTGGGAAGAAGACACCGACTGTTCTCTGTGCATATGCACTGACTGCAGCTCAGGAATTTCAGGTCTTTTTGGACTCTCTGGGTGGGGCCATGGAGAGGGTGTGAGTCCATAGTTCTCCTGGTGAATGTCCACGCCCACATGGGCAATGCCAGAGATTACTGAAGAGGGGTAATGGGGAGAAATGATGCTTGATCTGAACCCAAGCTGTAGATGTTGATGGACTTCAGTGCTCGGCATAGATGGCGAACACTGTGTTTGAGCATGAGGCTGTTCATAACTGTCCCTGGTACCAGAACACCTTAAGCCAAAGATCAATGACAATGCTGAATTATTTTGTAGTTGTGTCATCACATCTGTGGCATGTCTTCAACACTTGGGTGAAGAGAGGTGCAGAGCTGTCAACTGATCACCACCTGGTGGTAAGTTGGGTCAGATGGCAGGGGAGGCTGCTGGACAGACCTGGGAAACTTAAACAAGTAGTGAGGGGGGGCTGGGAATGTCTGGCAGAAGCCCCTGTCTGCGAGGTCTTCAACTCCCACCTCTGGAGGAATTTCTCTTGCATCCGAAGGAGGTTGGAGACATGGAATCAAAGCGGGACATGCTCAGGACTTCAGTTGTGGAAGTGGCTGCTCAGAGTTGTTGGAAGGTCGGAAGGTCATTGGTGCCTGTCAGAGTAGCAACCTGAGAACCTGTCAGGAGGTCGTCAAGATGAAGAAGGAGGCCTCTAGGGCCTGACTGGCTCAGGGATCTCCTGAAGCAGCAGATGTGTACTAAAAGGCCAAAAAGGTGGTAGCTCAAGTGATTACTGAACCAAAACCCAGGTGTGGGAAGAGTTCAGGGAGGCCATGGAGAAGGACTTGCAGCCTGGGGACATTGTCAGGTGGTGAAAGGAAGACTTTGACCCCACTGATGGAGGAGGCAGAGTTGGACAACTTGGGGGAAACCTCCTCATCTTTGGCAAAGGTCTCTTAAGTAATCAGTAGTAGATTCAACTTGAGATGCTGAAAGCTGTGGACATTGCTGGGCTGTCATGGCTGCAGCACTTCTTCAGTGTCACATGGACATCAGGGACAGTTCCTTAGGACTGGTAGACTAGGGACAGGTTCCTATTTTCAAAAATGGGGATCAGTGTGCTCCAACTATGGGGGGCCACTTGGTCCTTATATCAACAAAGTGAGAGCTGTGTCCACATTCAACAGTACGTCAAACTTGTTCTCAGTGGGTGTTGGGCTCCACCAGGGTTGTCCCCTGTCACCAATTCTGTTTGTGTTTGTGATTTTCATGGACAGAATCTCAAGGTGCAGTTGGGGAGAGGAGCGTGTCTGGTTTGGTCACCTCAAAACTGCTTCTCTGCTTTCTGCAGATGATGTGGTTCTGTTGGCTTCAACACACCACAATCTCTAACCCTCATCTATGGTCATGAACTTTAGGCAGTAGACTAAAAGAATGACATTTCGGATGCAAAATGACTTTCCTCCAGAGTGCCAGGCTCAGCCTTAGAGCTAGGGTTAGGAGTTCAGATATCCATAGGGAGCTAAGAGTAGAGCTGCTCCTTTGTTTCGAAAGGAGCCAGCTGAGGTGAGGTGGTTTGGGTACCTGGTTAGGATGCCTCCAGGACAACTTCCTCTAGGAGTATTCTAGGAACGTCCAATCAGTGGGAAACCCTGGGGCAAACCCAGAACACACTGAAGAAATGACATATCTCTCCTGGCCTGGGAATTCCTTGGGGTGCCCCAGGAGGAGCAACATGGTGTCGCTGAGGAAAAGGATGTCTGGATTTCCTTACTCAGCTGCATGCCACCATGATCCAGCCCTAGGACATTTATTTTATTTTTTTCAGATTTTAGTCAGCCTTTATCGGTTTGTGCTCACCATCACTTGAATAGCAGCTCTTACTGGATAATTTATAGTATTTTGTTTATTTCTTATTTTGCTGAAATGCTGACAGTCTTTTTACTAGTCTTGTTTTGTGCCACGTGCTTGCAGTGCAGTTTCAGAGTGACTGTGTATGTGCTTTGCTGTGTATGTCAAGTGTGTACATGTGCATGCATCTGTGGCTGTGTGGACTTTTACCTACCACACATGGTGGATCAAGGCAATTGAACACTGACAGCAACAATCATTCAGTCTGCTTGTGGAATTCAAATGTCAGCAGCAAAGGCTGAGACCTAAAGCTATGAAATAATGTAAAAGCACAGTGTGTGTATTCAGCTGGGGAAATGTCCTCCACTGATGCAGAGTGAAGACAGACGCAGCTGCTGGTCCACTGTGTTCAGCTGACTTGGGATTCAATGTGACCATGAAGAACTACATTATACATTTATAAGCTTCCTAATGCCATTTTAAATGTGTTTTATTGAAGGAACTCATTTATTTCCCATTTCTGTATAAAAACTGAAATTATATGAATGAGATTTTAATTTACAATTAATTCTAACTAATAAGCAACAGTTAAATGAACTACGGTATTTCATTAAAAAACAGTCTGAAACATGTGAACCAAATATAGCCAATAATTTATATTTATTAAATAAATACAAATCATGGCCAGAGAGGAATCTCATCCATCAGACTAAATGATTCATTGTAGTGTGTGGTGTGGTGACCCCTGCTGTGTCATCTTGTGTTGCTGTGTGGTACACCTGTCTCTGTTGACTCTGCAAGTGGATCGTTAGTGTGACCTGGAACACCTGAGGGCCTCAGTGTGTTCCCAGGTTATTTAAGCCTGGCTGCAGTGCAGCTTTCTCTTTGACTCACTGCCACTCTGCTGCTGCTGCTGCAGTTGTGCTCTCTCCCACAGGCGCCCATTTGTTTTGGTTATGCTGTTTCATTTCTTTGCTTTGCTTTCATCCGCTTTTCATCACTCATACATACTCATTCTCCACTTATGCATCACATACACCACTAGTAGCACTGATTTCCACACTGCATGGAAATCTGTGCAAAATGTGGAAATATATCAGATGTTCATCATCAAGTGCTGCTTTAAAAAGTCTGTGTAGCAAGGCCAACTGCCCTCTGAACATTTGGTTAACCCTTTAATATGACTTAATCTTGTGTCTTTTGTTGAAAATTTAACATGTTGTGTTTTCTTATTTGCTGTAGCCCAAGAGCCTGGAGATAACAACATGCTGTTTTATCGTTGTCATATTGATTGTAGATGGTGCATGACCAAAAATAAGCTCATACCACTAATACCACTGCTTCTAACATCTGTGATAATATTACAAATCATAATAAGGAGTCTTATAGTATTATGCATTTATTATTATTTTATTCATTTAATTATTGATATTTTATTTTATTATGTATTTAGGACTGGGGATCAAAAGGATCGAAAGTATGAATAAATACTATTAATTCTCAAAACAGCAGGTATCAAAATAAAGTAAGTATCAGCTATAAAGCAATAAGAAGAGATGGAACAATATGTCTAATTATTCACTCCAATTATAATCATTTTATTAAGACATTAGATAAAACAGGTTAAAACATCAGAGCAAATGGAAGTTATATGTAACAATTTAGACATGTTGATTATGCAAATGATCAAATCTCACCAATGCAGACCTCCTCATGAAAGGTTACATTAATCAAATTCATTAACTGAAAACGAACAACTTAAAGTGTGTGCAGTTTGAGAAAGAGAATAAGACTTAACTTTGACTTTAGTGCTTCTTCTGTTTTATATGCATATTTAAATGGAAAAGTCATCTTGTCAATAGCTTTCAGTGCATATATTTTTCTGTGATAAAACCTTGAAAAAAACCTCAGCAGATCACAAAACAGGAAGGCGTCTTACTAACATATAATAAAGCACACTAACAGTCAATATAAAAGTAAATATATTAAATATACTAAAGCATAGAAAAAAGTCAAACCTAGAAGCAATTTTCAAAATAGTGTAGCAGGCAGAGACTGGCTGAAACTGTGAGTGCTATTTATGCAGACCAAGCTCAGAGTCACCTGACATGTATAAACCAGATGATGTAATGGGCTAATAATATGTAAAAGTGTCTAAAAGTGATCCATCTTCCACGCTTGGAACAAGGACTATATAAATCAACAAACTGATTTATATAGCGCCAAATCATAACAAATGTTATCTTAAGGTATTAATACACCGACATTTCGAAACTTAAGGTGTTTAAAATACATTGGAACAGCTAATGTGTTCATCTTGTTGATTTTGTATTCAGTCCTAGATTCTCAACCTGAAGTACTCACATGAACAAGCATCACTCATGTTCCAACGTTTCCAAACATTCTCAAAATGCCTCATTGAATTATATCTAAGCTACAGGATGTCATTGGTAGATTGCATGTTCAGTTTAAAATATGTGAGACAGTATATAACTCTGGTAAAGTACACTGTAAAAATGTTTTCTGTTATTTTTACAATTTACATTTGTTTTCCACTTAACCTTTGTTTCAATCTTTTTTCCTCTGTTTTGTTGAATGATACATTTTATTTTTTATTAACAAATGGTAAGTAATTTAAAGGAAACCGCCCATTGTATTATATTAATATCAGTTTTTTAAAAATTGCAATACTTTAATGCAATACAAAAAATGATACCAAATGTATAACTGTAGCTTAAACCAATGTAACCCTGTTGTCTGCTGGCACGCTAACATGCTAAACACTGCTTCTGATATTCAGTCCATTGTTAGATCAGACCCAATGCCAGTCACCTGCAAAATGTAATATTGATCTTTTTCAATGTGTCTGTCATTTATGTACATGTCAAGTTTCATTAACTGGATCCACTTGGAACCAAAAAGTTTCCAGCTGTCTTTCTTTACATCAGCCTCCTCTCTGCTCATGGACACAAGAAATCAATGTTTTTGTAGGTCCTTATGATCACGGAATTGCAGAATTGGCCGATTTAAAACGGAATGTATTTTTTATGCAGAATATTACGGAATTTGACATAATTTGACTGAAATGCTGTTTTCGTGTGGAAGAGGAACATATGTCTGGAGAAAACTGCACGGAGGGAAGCAAATCTGGGTGGCACAACAAGCCCCCTCCACACACTGAGTCCTTCCCCCTTCAAAACAATGTAAGCATGGTGAAGCAGCTGAACACGGCTCTGTCAAAGGTAAAAAAACGGAATTCAAAAAAATTTAAACGGAAAAAACGGAATTTGGGAAAAAATAAAAGGGATTTTATGGGGCCTTTTTTTGGCTGGTGATTGGAGAACAGGTTTACATGCACTGCAGTTATCTGCTTACTATTAGAGCATCATTATGCTTCAAATGAAATGTTTTTCAGATAATCTCAACCACCTGAGTCCACCTCCCACCACAACTTGAGCAAACCATGCAAAATCAACATTCAAGATTCAAAATTCAAACCCATTTCCATTATTTCCACAACTTCATCTGTCACTTCTCATTTGAACAACTGAGTGCAACACCATGAATGCCTTTGAGGAGAGAATGTCAGGTACAATTGATGTCTTTGAGGGTGGTCTTTTTTTGAAACAGGTAGAAACACTTTGCCTTTAGGTTTTAATGGATTCACCCATTTCCAGTGATACATGCTTCAATGCTGGATGGATTGATGATGGATGGTATTAATAATTCTGTCTACTCTCCACCATTACAGGGAGAGCCTCTGTATGGGTCAGACAAAGTGAGTCTATATGAAACTCTCCGTAAAGTCCTTTTCAGAAAATCTTAACGGTATACATTAAAATTAAATTGTTAAAAGTTGGATAAAATCATGAGGGTTATCTACTGTGATAATTTGTAAAAATGAAACACACAGAGAGCTGATGTGACCTGGGTCGTACAGTCAGAGTATGATACAGGAAGAGAGCGGGTCAGAGAGAGTTGTAGTTGGTGATGCTCTGGTTACAGATACCCTGTGATAAGACAGCAGCATCAGCATTCATCATCCTCTGCCTCCACCATCACTCCATCTCAATCCATCCTCCACTCTCTCACATCTCTGTACCTGAATTCCCACTGTCTGTTTTTTTTTTTCCTCCTGTGAACACAGACATGAACACACACGCGCGGACAACCCTCTCTCTGTGCTGGACGAGCTGCTATTGATTGAATCTGAGGAGATGTCTGAGGAGGAGTACTGTTCAGGGCATGGGGAATAGACTACCCTCAGCTCTCAGCTAATAGATAGCACAGATTGCCTTGATGTGTATGTGTGTGTGTGTGTGTGTGTGTGTGTGTGTGTGTGTGTGAGAGAGAGAGAGAGAGAGAGAGAGAGATCCAGGCTGTTAGGCAGAGAAGCCTGTCTTTTCACAGGCTCCATTGACTGAAGCACAGCGTGGAAACGCTTCAAGCTTGATGATAGGGCTGATAACAGGCCTGATGTGGCTGAATGAGCCCCACCGGAGCCCACCGAGCAGGGAAATACTATTTGGTAAATAGTGATGGTTACTTGTGTGAGACAAATAGCCCATTTGGTCAATAATCAAGACAGCTGCTGGGCAAAAAGGTAGGAGGCTTTGGGCAAACTGGTCCACCAGACAAATAAGTAGATCTGTGAATGAGAACATGTACTTGATTCTTGTAAATTACAAAAAGTGTTTAATCTTCTTTCACAAATATGGCCGAGTTTCTATTACTAAACTCATCTATATGTGCCTGGTTTAAGTCCTCAGTGTGCTTCAAACTAACTAAATCATCTGTCCTTTTGTCTGCTCCAATCTACAGAGAGTGCTTCACTTGAAGGTGTGCTTTCACTTCCTGGCTGCTTCCCACTGCTCCCCTGATCTCCTACTATTACTCTAGGTCTTTTGCAGAAATTGGGATACGATTAGCTTTAAATATTGTTTGGCCTACTGTGGCTATAGTATTTTGACACTATATACATATTATTGCTGCATAACCTGACACAGTTAAATGAAAGTAAATTAAACCTAGTTATCATTTAGTATTTAGAAATATGAAATACAAACTGTTTCATTAATTAGCTAATAAATGACAGACAATATAATCAAATATAAAGATAGGATAAACAAATAAAAAAGCCATGGGTGAATAATTGAAATAGCTACCTTCTGCCACTCCAAGTATGAAGTAGTATGAATACAAACTTACTGTATAATCTAATTTTTTGAAAACAGCTTTCTAACAATATCTAATATTTTTGTCGCATTCCTTAAAAACATCTAAATCAGTTCAAACAAATATGTGGAACATGATACATGGCGTCAGTCATAATCATGTGATAGGTACTGTATGTGTTGATACGTCAGACAACAAAAAGGTTTAGTTGCTCTTTGTGAGACTGTGCCCTTTCAAATATTTTTGAAATGATTTAATATTGTTTGTAGTTCTTTTTCTGTTGTAATTTCTAAATACATACAATACATGCCTGGCAGTGATTGTGTTTATGTGATTTAACAGGAGCATGTTACATTGTTGCATAGCAGTCCTCCTGCCTTTTTCATTGTAGTCTTTTGATTGTGTAGAAATGCTGTTATTTTAATGTGATCAGTAACTATTAGTGACCTGTCTCCATACTAATTCTCTATTTTGACAATAAATGCATATCTTTTAATGTTTAAAGAGGTTGCACTGAGTCAAGCAACAGCAAGAAGACACAATACTTTTGTCTCCCCCTCCTGACAGTGGGAGTAAAGGGGGGCTACCATTGACCGTGCCAGAGGTGTGTGAATGTGTGAATGGTTAGTCTCTTCCTGGTGAGCAGGTTAGCACCCTGTGTGGTAGCTCCTGTCATCAGTGTATGAATGTGTGTCAATGGGTGAATGTGACATGTAATGTAAAAGTGCTTTGAGTGGTCAACAACTAGAAAGGTGCTCTAAGTGCAGTCCATTTGTCTTCCTCTAAATACACTCTAACCACACCCTAACCACACTCTAACCACACCCTAACCACACCCTATACACACTCTAACCACACTCTAACCACACTCTAACCACACCCTCACCACACTCTAACCACACTCTAACCACACCCTCACCACACGCTAACCACACCCTAACCACAGTGCTGTCACATCATTATTTTTGTAACGTTTGTAACAGTTTTGGAAAGCACAGACTGGTGACATTGTTCTGCTGATTACTGCCAAAGGGGGCGCCAGATTACAAAATGCTTCTGTCATTGTGGAATCATATGTTCAAACAATGCATTTAGTTACTTCATTTGAAGGCCTTGTTGTAATTGAACCCCCAGTCTCACATACTCCACATATATCCAAGCAACCCTGGATCACATCACATGGAAACAAGTCCTGCTGAGCTTCTGGGATGACTACTGTTATATCTCACACAGGCTTTGCCCTCTACTGGACTCTATGGGTACTATACTCCAGCAATCGCGTACGCGTGATGGCCCACTGAAATTTGCATGTACGTAGCCGGCATATTTTGATAAAATATTGCTATATGAGCTATTTTGATAAAATATTCCAGCTGGGCGCGCAACTTGCATCAGCGGCAAACAATTTGGGCGTGCTGGGCGTTGCGGCAGCAGCTTCACTGCCACGTGACACCCCCCCTTCCACTTACCAGCTGCCGGCTCCGCCGGCCCCACCCCTGCAGCGCCCTCCGCGGGACAGAGTGACAGCTAACGGGAGGGATGGCGCAAGCGGGTTGCTTCGCCACCCTCCCTCATGGTTCATGTTATGGTTCTGTATGTTCCGCTTGTGCAACTAAGTGTATTTGTGCTGAAAATGTTGAAACTGTTTTTATTAAAACACGTTACACCATTAAAAGAGCTATATCCTACCCTCCCATACCCCCAGCTTGCTGGACAGCCCCGGTCGGTGTAGCATACGCTGCACAAACAATCGGGCTGCAGGTAATGTGTGCTCCACCGTTACATCCCCGCAGCGGGCCCGGCGTACGAGGCCCCCCGGTCATGGTCACACAAGCACACACACAACACACACCCTCAGCCGCCTCTGTTGTGAGTAGGGCTGGACGATTAATTGAATTTTAATCGCGATATCGGTTTTGGCCTCCCGCGATTATAAAAGCGTAATAATCGACATAAAACGATTATTGTTCCGCCCGGCGCGGCGCACCTGTGACATAAATCCAGCGCCCCCCTCTTTCCCAGCAAGTTCTGTGTCCCGCCCCTTATGTTAGACCCGCTGGAGGAATGGTGTGTTTCTGCGCAGATCTGGGAGACTTAAAATGACAGAAAGGCCTTTGGTTGACAAGAAGAAAGGTAGGACTGGGACCTCTTCAGTGACAACTCACACGCGCTGCACTGAGAGTCACACACACACACGCGCGCTGCATTGAGAAACACACACACGTGCCCGTAGTCACTCTCTAGCGCGTGCTCTTGCTCGTTCACTCCAGACTCCGGGAGATTGTGTCTCATGTGCGGGCGTCAGGGAGCCGCTATCAATATGCAGAGAGTTGGGATGTATGGATGACATAATATATGAATTTCTGTGCGGTGGGATCTATCACATCTCAGCGTGAGAAATGACAGGTGTGGCGTGAGAGCGTGTGAATGGATTTTTGTTTTGGTAGGTTTTGGCTATTTATTTTTATTTATTGTTTTTGCTATTATTATTTCCAATTATCATTATATATATTTTTCTTGATTTTAATGTATTTCTGGTTGTGGTGTTCAAATATATTTCAAGTTGAGTTCTGGTGGTTCAATAAATGCTTATGTTTACACATCTATGAATAATCGTTTTATAATTGCGATTTCAATATCGATCAAAATAATTGTGATTATGATTTTTGCCATAATCGTCCAGCCCTAGTTGTGAGTAAGGCGGCGGAGTGGAACATTGTTGTCTCTTTTAACCCGGGAAAGATCCGCTGTTGTTCCTCCATATGAGCGCTACAACCGGCGGCGATGCATAGGAAAATATTGCTCCCCACCGGTTGTAACGACCACACAGTTAGCCTCGCGCAGGGTTAACCGGCACAGTGCTACTGTAACGGCCAGCCCAGCGCAGCTCGTTCACCGGCTGACAGGCGATGATTAACGCCACCTAGCCGCCGGCTACGACGGTCAACATCGCTCACATCAGCACGACGAGGCTACACTTGCTAACAATGACACGGTTAATTTGCGTACCGCGCACTCAGACCGTGACGTTACTCTGCTACAGCACCGTTCGTTTAACCCGCACCGCTACATCGAAACGGCCGGGTTAACACGAGCCAGCCCCCCGCCAAACGGCAGCGGAACGGTCAAAGCCTCTGACCAAGCAGTCAAGGCCTCTGACCGCTTCACGAGGCGGGCATTAGCAGCTAGCTGCTCGCTAACAGCGTCGCGGGCCCCTCGCAATCGCTGAGTGGAGCTCGCTGCCCCAGGGCAGAAAAGCGCTTCTCCTTGGCACGCATATCGTGAAGCTGAGCTAAATAACCCTGCTTGTCCCCATGTTATTATTTCCACGGAAGAAAATAACAGCAGCAGGGACAGTGTTTTCCTGTGACTATAAAATGTCGGATGGTGAGGGTGCGTTCAGGTGTCACCTCACCGCCTCGGACATCAGAGTTGCGTTCACGGGCGACCACAGCAGCTCGTAAACCGGGCCTGGTGCGTTCAGGAACGACTCGCCCTTTCACAGAGGGCCCCCCATGGGTCGAACTCCCTTTTATGGCGGGTTTGGCGGCGGAGAGGGCCGAAATTGTGTACCACAATTTTCTGAAAGCCGCTCCACAGCTGCCTGCGCGTCCCCTCGCGTGGTTTTAAGAGGCGTGGCAGAGCAGCTGTGTATTAACAAACTGGCTGGACAGGACCCTCAAACTAGGATATTCTCTCCAGTTCTGCGGGCTCCCACCAGCATTCAGCGGCATACGGGCGTTAAATCTCTTGATTCAGGACCTGATATCAAAACAGGCTGTGTCAATTGTCCCTCCCCACGACAGGGAACAAGGTTTTTACTCCCCATACTTTTTGGTCGGGGGATTACAGACCCATCCTGGACCTCCGTGCCCTGAACATGCGTATCGGTCGCAAAACGTTCCGCATGCTGACCATGAGGAAGCTGCTGGAGCTCGTCCAGCCAGGCGATTGGTTCACAACCATCGACCTGAAGGACGCTTATTTTCATGTCGAGGTGGCGCCAAAACACAGGAAGTTCCTGCGTTTTGCCTTCCAGGGAACAGCCTACGAATACAACAGGCTCCCGTTTGGCTATTTCCTGGCCCTCCGCACGTTCAGCAAATGTGTGGACACAGCGCTACAACCGTTGCGTGGCCGAGGCATGAGGGTCTTCTTTTATTTGGACGACCTCATTGTGATGGCCAGGTCCAAACAATGGGCCATTTTTCACACAGCTCAGTTGATATTGCAACTGACCATGTTGGGGTTTGCTATCAACTGGAAGAAGAGCACCCCCCAACCAAGCCAGCAGGCCAAGTATTTGGGGATGGTGCTCGACTCCGTCAGCCTGAGGGCCGTTCTGTCGGAGTCCAGATGGACGGCCCTGCAGCAGGAGGTTCTCAAGCTGCGACGGGGCTCACGTGTTACAGCCTTGACAGTAATGCAGGCACTGGGGCACATGGCGGCAGCTCACCCGGTGGTTCCACTGCGACTGCTGCACATGCGCCGCCTGCAGAGATGGTTCTCAAGCCCACACTTAGACCTCAAGAGGCAAAAGTTTCGGCTGCTGACAGTCCCCCCAACAGTGCAGGGCAACCTGCGGTACTGGGGGTCCCCTCAACATCTGTTAGCCGGGACGCTGCTGGGACGGGTGACCTTGTACACAACAGTGTTCACGGATGCCTCCCTGAAGGGGTGGGGAGGCACCTGCCTGGGGAAGGCGATAGGTGGTGTGTGGCCTCTGGGGGAGGAACGCCACATCAACCTACTCGAGCTACAGGCAGTGTTCCTGGTTCTCCAACACTTCGGTCCCCTACTGAACGGGAGACACGTGCTGGTGAGGACCGACAACCGCACCACGGTCGCTTACATCAACAGACAGGGTGGTGTGCACTCCGCAGCCCTGCTAGTGATGGCAGAGAACCTGTGGTCATGGGCTTCAGAGCACCTACAATCTCTGAGAGCCCTCCACATTCCAGGGCACGAAGACAGGGGGGCCGACCTCATGTGAAGGGGCGGTCCCCTGGACGACGAGTGGAGGCTGCAACCAGAAGTGGTGCAGCAGATCTGGTCACGATTCGGGAGGGGAACGGACACCCACTGCCCTCTCTGGTACTCCCTGAGGCCGCAGGACCGTCCACCCTTGGGGGTGGACGCGTTTGCACATGCGCCATGGCCAAGAAGGCTGCTTTATGCCTTCTCCCCCCTCCACCTCATCCCCCAGCTACTGGAGAGAGTGAGAGTGGAGCGGCTGAGGGTCATTCTGGTGGCCCCCGACCGGCGGTCAGCCCCGTGGTACGCAGTGCTGACCCTGATGGAGGTGACTCCACCATGGCCCATCCCCCAGTTCCGGGGGGCGCTGTCGCAGGAGGCAGGTGCAATACAGGTGCAATACAGGCGCAATACAGGCGCTGCCGACCCTGGGCCAGCCGCTTCAGGCCTGGCTCTTGAGAGGGACAGGCTGATGCGGGCTGGGCTGACTGCTCAGGTGGTGCAAACCATTCAGGCGGCTAGGGCTGGGTCCACCATTTCCTGTTACAGGCCAAAATGGTTGGGTTTCCAGTGGTGGTGCAAGGACCCACTGATATGTCCAGTGGGGGACACTCTTTCCTTTCTACAGGTTTTGGTTGATAGAGGGCTGTCTCACGCGACTATCAAAGTTTACGCTGCAGCCATCTCATCATGCCACGAAGGGTTGGGCGGAGGTCCAGTCTTCGCCCACCCTCTGGTGAAACAATTCCTGCAGGCGGTCAGAAGACAGCGGCCTGTAGCACGCACTTCTGTACCACAATGGGAATTGCCGTTGGTGCTCGAGGCCCTTACTAGGGACCCCTACGAGCCCTTAGAACACTCCTCCCTAAAGGCGTTGTCGTTCAAGACAGCATTGCTTCTTGCTCTGACGTCAACCAAAAGAGTGAGTGAATTGTGCGCCTTGTCGGTCCACCCGAGTTGTTTACTCCTACGTGGGGACCGCAGCGGTGCCATCCTTAAACCGAACCCTTCTTTTGTTGCCAAGAACATAAGAAGTTCATTACGGTCAAGAACTATTCAACTGGAGGCTTTTCACCCTCCCCCTCATGGGGATTCGAGGGGAGGCGAAACTGCATCTCCTGTGCCCTGTACGCGCGTTGACATGCTATGTCGACCACATGGCCACCGTCAGAAACACAGAACAGTTGTTGGTGTGTTATGGTGACGGGACGGCTGGCAGAGCCTTGTCCAAGAAACGCTTGGCGAGGTGGCTGTGTGAATGTATCTCCGCAGCCTACAGTCAAGTGAATCGGGAGCCACCCGCTGCGGTTCGGGCGCACTCCACACGAAGTGTGGCGACGTCTGCGGCCCTGTTCAGCGGTGCAAGTGTTGAGGACATATGTACAGCCAGGGCTTGAAATTAACTTTTAGATCAAAAAAGTTACTAGCCAACCAGATTTTTTACTAGCCAAAACCAAAACGTTGGTTTACTATTGTATTTGTATTTCACAGGGGTGTGACGATACACTCAGCTCAACAGACGAGACACGATATTGGGTTCACAAGATCGAGACGAGACGAGATTTTAACTCTATTTTTAAGAAAACTTCAATGAGGAAATAAATGACTGTTCTTTTAGTTGAAATTCACAAAATGGAAATTGAATTGAAATGTTTTAAATAATCATCTTGTAGTGAATCAGTTCTACTTTCTAAATATATAATGATCATATGCAGTATGCAGCACTATAAAAGGTTTCTCCATATAGATATTTTATAGATGGATCATTTTGATATTTATGGAGATAACAACCATAAATACAAAAGTTAGATACAATCACAAATACTAAAAAGTAAATTATAAAGAGTAGAAACATTTCTAATATAAAAATATAAATTAAATAAAGAATCTAATTATCACAAATGATATCATATTGTTAATAAAAAACACAGAAATTAAAGTAAATTGCACAAATCCTGTATCACATAAATACACAAGTAGAACAAAATATAAATAGTGTTATAATTTGTTAATGTGACTCATTTTACTTTTGGCATCATTAGTCTTCCATACATGCACTAGATTCCTCCGCTACTCCTACCTCAGGCTCTCAGTGTAGAGACCTGAGGTTAACCTGCTGCTGCTCCTCTCCTCATCTCATACTTCTGTGAGATCTTCTCTACAGGTAGAAGTTGTAACAAGCTTAATGATCCACATGTGACTTTATAAAAACAACACATGACGTGTGAATGAGCGATAAAAAACCGATCGTCTTTTTTTTTTTTTTTTTTTGGTGCGCCACTTAATTATAGCTTTGCGAGACAATATTCACTTCGACTAGAAATATTGTCGCGTTTTCGTCTCACGCGAGATCACACGGCACGATATCTCGTCTCACCCCTACTATTCAGTCTTCTAGCCGAGTGGCGAGACAGCTAAAAATCTGTCTCGCCACTTGAGGAATTTGGGTCGCAAATGGCGAGTGGCGAGTGCTAATTTCGAGCCCTGTGTACAGCAGCATCATGGTCTTCACCCTGCCCGTTCATAAGGTTCTATCTCTTGGACGTGTCAGGCTCCTTCTCCAGGTCTGTGCTCACCAAAGGGTCACAGGACATGTGAGAAGAGGGATGTGTCGAGTGTTTCATACTCGGCCCCCACAGGGTGTCATGCACCGGCATTGGGTCACGCTCAACTAAGACGCGGGCAATGAGGTGCGGGGTTAGACCACAACCTCACCCAGTCTAGCCAGATGCTGCTAACTGGGAGGAGGTTAGATCCGTTATCACTCCGCATGGCGGCTTAGATCAATAAAGTGATGGCTGGGTCTGGTACCTTACCTGTAGCTGGCCTGGTCAGTGGGCGGAGCCTCTCACGCGGCAGGGAGTACATAAATCGGGCTTCGCCTACTGTACCCATAGAGTCCAGTAAAGGGCGAAGCCTGTGTGAGATATAACGAAGGTTACGATATTGTAACCCTAGTTATATTAGCACAGGCGGAGCCCTCTACAAGGGACCCTGCTGCTCTTTCACCTTACGCTGGAGTTTGGTGGAATGAGGGCAGCTGGCGATGCACCTGCTTATAAACCCGCCGAAGGGGGCGGGTCAGGTAGGCACGCCCTAGCGGCCGGCTACGTACATGCAAATTTCAGTGGGCCATCGCGCATACGCGATTGCTGGAATATAGTACCCATAGAGTCCAGTAGAGGGCTTCGCCTGTGCTAATATAACTAGGGTTACAATATCGTAACCTTTGTTTCATCACTGACTTGTCTGCCATAATAACTAAATACAACCAATTACGGTGGCCCTGAAGGACAAACAACATTAACAAACACACTTTCTTTTTGTCGCTGGCGTTTGCCCTTCAGGGCCACCGTAACCAATAGTATAAATAAATACTTAAATACTTAAAATACAATAAAACACAAGATAGACTTCTTTCTTATAGATGAGAATACACACACACACACACACACACACACACACACACACACACACACACACAGCATGAGGTTAATGTGAAAGTTGCATCCTTGAATCACAAGGATTACTTACTTGAATCACTACAGCACCATTTACTTACATACAATCCATGCACTGATTTGTCCTCCTCAGAAATACTGTATAGTGAATCTAAACATCTAAACTGCTCTTTTTTTTCTCCTACAGTATGAGCATAGCCCTTTGCCCGCCTTGCTGCAGTGCCTGCCATTAATACCCGTCAGCCAGTGTTGCTCCCACATCATATTTCTGCTGTTCTGCTGGAATATATGGAGTGCCTGTTCAGTCAGCACTCAGAAAGCCCTGCATAATTGACTACAAAACAGGAAACGTGTGTTCTGCACTGCTAGACCTCTGAGCTAAACCAAATGTATCCATACATAGCACTGCCCACACTAAATCACAGCTATAACAATTGTGTGTATAAATGATACACCAACATGTATTGTCCTTTGATATTGTACCTTCATCTTTTTGTGGCCATAAGACAAAGATTCCCTAACTTGAACAAAATAGTAATTTTAACCACAACAATGATTTAAATATCAAAATCAACTGCATTATTGTAAAACGTGAAGGATCTGATAAGTGAGAATGTGTTGTGAATGACTGTTGGATAATTCATATTCTCTGTAAGCTGCCCGCTACAAATGATGTTTATATCCTGTAATGCAATTTGGCAATATATAATCACTGCATGGATTGTGTTCATATCCTTTGAATGAATGAAGCACTGTATTTATATATCACACTGAAGTCATTGGGCAGATATACAAAACACATGTTCCATGTTAGTGGAAGGTTTATATGTATAAATATTCATAGAACTGTTGTGTCACTATGGACTCATCTGTACTAGACCATGGTCTGTGTAAATGCTGCCATTGTCTAAAACCAATAAAAAAAGATGAATAATGTAGTGAAAACTAGCAGATATTTTGTCACTGAACATTTTACTGATTTCAATATCAACATTTTTGCTGCTAGATATGTTTGTTTAAAACTAGGGCTGTCATCAGATTAATGCAATCCATAACGCGTTAATTTTATTTAATCGCATTTTAATGTTGCAAGCCTTTTTGTCCCTTCTACTCACCCGTAGACGGCTCCTCTAGCTGTAGCGCTATGCTTTGAAGTGGCCTCCTGCAGTAAACCTACCGCGCTGATGGAAAGTAAGAGAGCTACTGGACTTTTGAACGGCTTGTTTAACTTTAAAATACTTGGAGACGGTTCAGTTGACAAGTCAAAAGTAAAATGCAACCTGTGTCAAACGGAGTTTAACTACCACCGGAGTATGTCGAGTTTGAGTTAGCACCTCCACGCTAAACACCCAGGTGCAGCCAAGCCAGCCTCAGCTCCACCAAAGGACCATTTTGGAGTGTGGGAGTCGCAGCAGAGCCGTGACTGATTCCCAGTTAAGACACTCTGGTAAGAAATGCTTTACATTATGGGCTTAAAACTGCCTTCAAATGGAAAATAACAGGATTTTAAACATGCAAATCAAAACGCGATTAACTATGGAAATTCTTCGATTAAATCTTGATTAAAAAAATTTGACAGCCCTATTCAAAACATTTCATAATTAGAGAAAACAATCATTTGGGTGGCATTACATTTGCTTCACCATGTATTTGATGTTGCAATTTTGTATAAAATCAATATAATTTAAACATGACATTCAGTGATTGACAACAAATATGTAAATAATGTAATAAGTACATACAAGATAAAATATTTACAACATGTTTTCAAGTATAATATGAAAAGAGTACATTATTCTAAAGAATAAATTCCTTTCTGTTAGTGTGCTTGGATGAAATAATCTTACAGAAAACTGACGGAAGTAATTGACATGGATGTTAAATAATGTAGTAAAGAAATGATAAAGCTAAACTAAATGTGTTTATCTTTATGTGGCAGACTGTATGCGCTGTGTGTATATGTGTATACATGTCTCTGTTTACGTGCATTTACATCCATATATTTTCTGTGCGTGTGTATTTGTTGTGTATTGATGACATCATCCATCAGTCAACAAGGTCATGTTCACTTATAATAGAGCTCACACTTGTGATGCTAGCTCCTTTCACTGTGTTAGACAGCGATGCATGCTCCAAAATCTATAATGTTAGAACTGATGACAAGAGCTATGAAAATAAAAACCCTCCTTGTAATAAATCCTAGTTTCCCTTTAATAATTGAAAATGAATGAAAGGTAAAAAGTCACAGAGAAAGTCAAAATGAAATCATTTTCACAAGTGTTTTGGAGTTGCTTCATGCTATTTATTCTATTCCAGTACTATTCCATTTCAATCTTAAATCATTATGCAGCTGCTAAAACTATTCTTCTGGATATTCTCTCTCTAATGTCTTCAAATCAATATCAACAAATGCAAGCCATCCCTCCAGTGTATGTCGCAGCTAAATCCTTCTGACATTTTTATGAAGCGCAGACCCACATCACACGCAGCAGCCCTCAAATTGAATATTGATTCTAATGATCTCTTCTTTGGGGCTGCAAGAGTTTGAATTTTAATAAAGCCAAGAGAAATGCAGCACATTCTCAATTTCAAAAAAAAAAACTTTATACAGAGCCCTCGGGAAATTCAGTGGTAATGTGATAGATTTGTTGCGTTTCTCATTCATGAGACCGATTCCAATGAACTTTTTTTTAAGCATGGTGAATCTTTTTGTAAATTTGTTTCGGTCTCTCTGGGGCAGCAGTCTACTTTATGGTGTGGCTGCAATCTCAATTAAATATGAACTCTTCAAATGAAGTGTACTGCTGCATAGAGGATAGGACTTACTAAAAAAAAAGTATCAAGCTTCCTTTCATTAAAGGTGGCCTAATATTTCTCAATTAACATGTTCCGACTGCCAAAGCCCTGGAGTCAGTAAGCACAGACATTATAACGACATCTAAAGGGGAGAATTTCATTAATTATTTTTCTAAAATGTAATTATTATGGGGTGCTTTTATGAAGAGTAGACTTCAATATGATATTATGGGGAAAGGGTTATTTAGGTGATGTGAAAGCATTCAGACTCAGGGTTCAATATAAGGACCTTCAAAATGACATGTAATAATGTAATATACCACTATTTTGCATTTGGATGGGAATATAATTCAACCACTAAATGTGATGACAGTGAAGTCATGAGGAGGAGGAGTGGATGTTTGAAAGTATAAAGCTGACACTTTGTACCCTAACTCTAACCAAACACTCACTGTGTGTTTAGATTTGCCAAAACACAACCATGAAAATATATAAGTATATATTATAGTATAATTGTGAAGTTATGAGGTGGATATTTTAGAAAAACAAGCTAAAGATGCTGACAGTGTACATTTTGCTGACACTTTCACTATAAAACATTTTACATGGGCAATTTACAAGTACATTTAATAAAAAGGAAAAATAATAAAGCTAATCATCTGAGCAGCGTTACATATTCTACATTTGGTGTTTCCTATTCTTATTATTTAAGAATGTATTTATCTTTATCAAGTAAAACAATGCAGATGAGGGTATTTTTCACTGATAGTCACACACATGATTACATCTGATTTAGTGTATTGACATTGCAAGCACTGCATTTCCATGAAATGACAACAAGCATATGGTAAATATCGTTTGATCAATTGAAACTTTTGTTGTGATTTGGCAGTATATATATAAATATAACTGACTTGATAAATCCATCCACCATCATTCTTGGACAACACAGAAGTTAGTGATGACAGTTACAAGGGGCAGCTCATTTAAGAATGGTTATGTACATTCAGGCTTCGACTGGGACAAAACTTCAGCCCTGGACTTTTTGGTCCAGACCAGCCCACTACAATCCATGCTCAGATACTGTCCCAACTCATGTTGATGTACATTTAAACACACAAGCCCTTAATAACAGTAGTATACTGAACAATATCCCTTATATTCTGGAGACTTGAATTAGTTTTAACTGTATCATGTGAAACTGTTGAATGAGCAATAAACCATAAACACTGACTGAAAAAAATATGTAAAGCATCATAGACTACATATGTGTTATGGTGTTAGATCAATGTCCATCATGAACATATTAGACTATAGACACAAAGAAAGGTACATGTTGACACTTAAAACAGGGGGATATCATTATAGGTAGAAATGATAAAAAATTGTGAAAGTAGCAGATCTACATGCTCAAACCACATCACATTGCAACATGTGAGTTGTAAACTTGCAGATTTGCATGTGTGGCATCCTATGATGAAAATAGTGGTATGCAGAGTTTGCTTTTTATTATGTCAAGTAAAGTTCATAGACAGTTAGTAACCGTTCTGAACATTTAATGAATGTTTATCCACACCATGCTGGCAGGCTCACACCTGCTTAAGACTGTATCACCACTTCCACATGGTGGAGAGTCTTCCTCAACCTGCTGCTGCACCACCATGGCAGCGGGAGCCTCACTCTGACACACCTGCTGCTGAGAGCAACCACTGCTGAAGCAGCAGCATCAATGCTGCTAGCTCTGGCCACGCTGGCCCCCACTTACAATTTTTTGCTCTTAGCAGCGTCGGTCGCATGAGAGCTTGGGTGGGACTCATGGGCCTCTGTAGCCTATCATAGGGCCATTGGGCCAGGTATTCTTTAGACAGACAAGCCAATGGGCCTCTGCTGTGTCTGCAGGCTGCAGCGGAGCTCTGTGGGCCGGTGCATGTCTCTGCCCCTGGGCCGGGAGAGTTACCATGGCAAGGCGCAGCAAAAACTAAATGAACAAATAAAATATAAAAACGGGCAGCCATCGGCCCATTATTGACCGGCCCACCGGGAAAAGTCCCAGTACTCCCTATGGCCAATCCACCCCCGTGTACATTGAAGTTGATTCTCTTTGTTTATATACATAATATATATAAGTTGTTATTTGTGTAAATAGACAGCTGAGCTGTTTCCGTCTATGCCTTGTTGCCATCATTCTTCTGTTGCTTTCTCTGACTCATTCACAGGAGCATGTTGTATTCATTTTTATTCTCACCTACAAAGCTCTGATTAGCTAACACATTAATCAATTGGACAAGCTGTAGCTAATTTACTTGATAATGTCAATATTTTAATGATCCATATAATAATAACTCACCTTCTGAACCACTCATACAAAGAGGAGACATGGCAGTTTAGTTTAATAAAGACAGGTTCTGCATGCTTCTGATTGATTACACACCATTAACATTGGCTGAGTTGTAGTGACATTTTGGTTCTTAAAAAAGCAAAGGGTGAGGATAGGAATGTTGATCATCTGGTAAATGGAGAGGTTGACATTCAGGCTCAGCTTTCTCTTCACCAGGATGATCTGGGACACTTTTGATATCACATTCCTCTCTATCCTCACTAGTAAACACAACCTGAAGGGAGCGATCCACTGTTTACACCAGTGTACCATGGCCTCACACCTGGAATGCTGACTCATCCAAGCTGCAAACCATCCCAATACACACCAGAAGTCACCGGTCAATCAAACCAGATGTGCAATTAAAAAGTCACCATACCGGACAATGGGAGGCTGTCCATGAAAACCACAAAGAGAATCAGCACAACCTTGGCACAGTCTTAATTCTCTTACAAAGAATGTGCTTCACTTGCAGTTGGGAAACAAAGCGCCTTGTGAAAGGTTTTTCTATGGAACTCTTAAGACACTCCTCTGTTATGTTTTTCAGTTGTCCATCTCACACTTTCAATCAATAAAGCTGTCTACACGACTGTGTAACAGCTTATGCTTTACTTTATGAATTTAACATTAATGCATTTTTAGTTCAAGTCTATTTTATTCTGATTTACACATTTACACACTGACTATGTATCTGACTGTGAGCTTTACTGATCTGTCTTTGCATCAGAACAGTATTTGCTTCATTAGTCATGACATCTAGGCAGTGTTCAGATAGTTTCCACTTGTTAATAAAGTTTTAAACTTTTTAATCTTTCCAGAAACAACTGGATCAACATGTCTAATGTCAAAAACCATGAAACCATGAAACAAAGCCAGCTGACGGTTGGATCCATGATGAATCCTCAACCACCAGACTGAGACAGTTTCCAGTGATTCATCCCCTCCCAGAATCACTTTTAAGGAATTTGATCAGTTACCATGACCATTCAGGAGAAGAATGTGAGCGCTGTGGATTGGCCAAATGAGTTTTATAATGACAAAAACATAAGAGAGGGAAGAACATCTCAGAGTCACACCTCAACCCTTTGCTATGGGTTAGAGACTTTAGTACTAGATCACTCAATTATTGCCCACTCACATTGTTTTTGGCAGTGAACCCAAATCATTTTAATAAATAAGAGAAGAAGAAAAATCCTTAATAATGCCCTACTGTACTTTTAGGGTTAAACTCTGAAGGGATCTTACACACTGACCAACTCTCCAAACTTCATTGATGCTACTGCTGTACATTATGGTCTTACTCAATGTCTGATCTGGAAATGCTGTAGTATAACTAGATGAACAGCTGTTTCTTCAAAATATTGTTCATGCCAAAATTGTAAGGCTTCAAAGAGAAATCTATAATGGGTAATGTTTTATTTTACAGATCCTTTCATTTCCCTGGAAGCTAACGGAGTAATTTGCAGGTAATTTAATGGCTAATTTGTAGAACATTTTACAGAAAGGATGTTTTAAACTGAAAAACAGATGTTAAACTGGTTTAGAATGGCAGGTGTTCATACATAGTTGTGAATTTGCAAAAATTCTTAATAAATTACACACACTTAATTTTCAGTGTGTAGTTGTGTGTGCCATACATAGCATATTTACTTTATGAACATGTTACCTGTATACTACTAAACTGTTTAACCATTTCAAAGAAATGTCCTGAGAATGAACAGTTACTGTACACTGCAGCTACTTTTAGGAATTTAAAAATACAATTCAAGTAAAACCAGGCTCTTGGTCTTATTCTTAGTTCTTTATGGTTATTGATGATCATCACTTAGAAACACCAACAGTTCAAATTCATGTGAAGAAAATAAGGTAAAAAACTGCAACCCTTTTTTTTTTTAGCTTGTCAAACATTAGTCTGAGGGGAGAGCAGCAGTGTTTCTAATCTGATCTGCACCAGTTTCTGCACTTGTTTGGAGGTGAAACTGAAAGTGAGAGGTCCCAAGATGGTGTAGTACTTCCTTCACTGCATAGAAAACCTGGCTGCGGGCACAATTACGAGGAATAGAGGAAGTAATCATTTTTACCTGCCTTTGTTTCTGTAAGTTTAGTAAAACTGAGCAAAAAACTGATTTTGCTTCTTTCCCTTTGGATTGTAAATATGATTATAAAGAGATATATTGTTGTGTGTTTGAATTGTTATAGAACATTTGCAGCTTTCAGATTTCACTCATGCCTTAATTAAAGTGTAAAACAATTTCCTCCAGTGTTCCTGAATGCAGCATTGACAATCCTTAATAATACCTTAAACAGAGCCGCTCATTTTCTCAATACATTTACAACAGAGCAAATATACAAAGCTAACAGCAAAAAAAGCATAATACAAACAGTGCAAACACACACACACACACACACACACACACACACACGCACACACACACAAAGACCCTTACACATAGATACAACTTACCCACAGATACATCATCATGATGACTGGACAGTTGACTGCCTTTCCCCTGCAGCACTGAAATCGATTCCTCCTTTACTTTAAACACAAGTTGTGCAACCTACAGACTAGAAATCCTTCCGTCACCAGTTCACCATCACAGTCACTATGAGACAACTGTTCTTGGATTAGGAAGATGCCTCTGACCCTTTTTTTAAAATGTTTCCCTTGACTTCTCTTTCTTCCTTGCTGCTCCTTTTGTGTAAAATCCTGCTTAGCCACCACTTCTCAGTGAGTGTGTATTTCAGTGTGCATGTGTGAGTGCTTGGGTGTGTGAGAGAGAGCCTAATGACTAAATCTACTCTATGCAGCAAGAGGCTACGGTACACCACTGCACAATGAAAAAGAAAGAGCGAAAGAGGAAAGCAGAAGAGGAGAGGTGGAGAAAACCACACATGCACACACACGCACACACACACACACACACACACACACACACACAAATATGTACACCTCGGTGAAATATTCTTATAAAGAGTTGTTTGTAAACCTCAAAGGAAGGAATACTGAATGTTCATTTTAAAGTGTTGATTTCAAATATTCTCATATTTGCTAATTAATAAAACAATATTGCTGCAGCTGCTAGATGTGAGTCAGTCTGGCTTCTCTTTGCTCAGGTTCAAACTAAAGAGACATTAAAAGCTTACAGTGGAGTCACTTTAATTATAGAGCAGCATGATAATTGAAATCAGCCCACAACTAATGTCAATTTCACTGGCATGGCTTTGTTCATGTCCGCATAGCACAGACAGTAAATCACTGTGATGAAGCTCCATCACTGGAATGCATTGGTGAAATTAAGATGATTCTTATCAGCTAAGCACCTTTTTTGACACATTACATTAGTACACAGATCCAGAAGTTTCCACGCTGTAATCGTTCCTTTTCTATCTGAAACTGGGCTGCAGACATTCAACAGTAGATGTTGAAGCAATCATCACTGTGTGAAGCTGGATCCTTTGTCACAATGAAGTTTACTCTGTAATCTGTCTTTGTTCTCACATGTATATGATACAGCTGACAATTGTCTATATTTTTCTTATTGTCAACAAATCTCATGTGCAGAGCCAAACCAACAATGAACTGATCTACTAGCAAGTATTGTTTGCCTATCCAAAGCCTTATTCCTCTGTGCCATGAGCCTCACTTTTTTTGTCCGAAAAACTATTAAAAACACAACAATGAGTTACAACACTGCACTGTGTGACATGTTCCTTTATCCCAGGAGAGAGTGTTTACCATAATGTGTTTAGAAATGGCTCCAAAGAGTAAAAATAGCAATGATTTTGAAGAAAGGGTGTGTTTTTGTAAAGTACACCTTCATTTTTCCTGGTAACTCTAACCCTACACAAGCATTCCCATCAATGATCTGAGATTGATTGCGTCATGCACAGTATGACTGATAAAATGTTGTTAATAACAGAATGTCCTAGTCATCTGATAAACCTCCACACTGTTGAGGTCTGAACGGACACTTGGGTACTGTGGCAGTTGACTGGGAATATCAATCAATCAATCTTTATTTGTATAGCACCAAATCACAACAAAAGTCATCACAAGGCACTTTACACATAGAGCAGGTCTAAACTGTACCCTTTAATTGAATTTAAGGCACAAAACAGTCCATTTGGACCAAAAGTTCTTATTTTGGTTCGTTTTCGTTGGTGTGAAAGCATCAATCTCCTACTTAACGGAAGATGAGGGAACGTCAATCAGACCAATTTTGATTAATTTGCAGGTGTGAAGCCTGTATGCTACATAGTAACAGTTTTACTGCCTGGTGTGGACCAAATAATTCAACTAGTGGTGTGAAAGCGCCCTAAAGAGACCTGACATTCCCACATGAGCAGCACTTATCAGGAACAACTCCCCTTTTACAGCAATAAACCTCAGGCAGAAACAGAACCACTTTCAAACACCACAAGTGTGGGAGTTGGGATAGACCCAAAGTCCAGCATGTGCTGGACTCAGACAGTGTGCTGGACTCAGACAGTGAGCTGGACTCTCTAGTCCTTTGCCATCTTCTTACTGTGGTGATGTTTAGTTGACTTTGACAACTTGAAGTATGGCTTGAATGTTATTTCCACATAGAGATGATCTTAGTCTGTTTATTAGTATAGAATGTACTGTATATGTTTGCTCATGATGCTCAACCAAACATCTGTTGCACTGTAAGTCTTGTTACTGCAATATCTCAATCAATGTTGCAATAGAGAAGGGGAGTTATCAGTTGCTCAAAGCAGGGGTACAAAGTTCAAAACACAAACACAAACAAACCCCATATCTTCCAGCATGAGGAGCAAAGCAGCACCAGCAACACTATGCCACAGCATTTCCAGCTGTATTCACAAGAAAAATATATAGGTCTAAAATTCATAAAAACCTACAGTATAGTTATGTTGCCATGGTATCCTGGAGTAATTATGACCCTGGGAAGTGACACAGTTCAGATGACTTCAGTATAAAGTGATTTAATAAGATAATATTTCCATGATGATGAAGGCTACACAACTTGAGGAAGTATAAACCATGTTACAAGTGAGTATTCTAAACCATACCATGTTTTTTCTCTAACCCTAACCAAGTAGTTTTATGACTAAACCTAACCAGACATGAACCACAGCATTGTCACATCATGTGACAGTAACAGTCATTTGGATCAGTTGCTAGATAGCATGAGCGAGACCTGCACTGACTCTTAATTATAAAGATGTGTTGGCTTTTCAGACAGGGCCCCTAATGAAGACACTATATGATAACATAGGTATCTACAGTGTGCACATAGGGACATACAGATCAAATAAAAGGATTACATGTTCTTAATGTTGGGGTTTCTCTGTAAACATTATTCTCACTTTTTTCTAAGCCCAGCACTGCTTAATACATCTTCCCTGATAACATGTACTTCATAGCATGTATTTTTACCTAAATAATATTAGTAGTTACATATTGAAATCAACAGAACTTGATTTAGCAGACTAGGGGGCTTACACAAGACAAAAAGAGACTTCAGATTTCCTGCCAAGCTCCAAAATCCCTGGATCAAATCAACTGAACTAGACATGTAAACTTCATAACCAAACATCTATAAATGTATGAAAGAAGACTTGGAACATATCAGGAGCTTTTAGATACAGAGTACTTACCAATAAGGTTAGTTTATGCATAAGATCAGCTGTAGCCAGTAGTAAAATATAATAGATACCTGCTACTACCCTCAACATTTCAGCCTCCCTAACTGACAGATTTTTTTTCTTCTTAAAAAATTAATGTTAACTGTAAGACAGCATTTTTTGCAGTCTAATTAAGTCTAATTAAGTATTTTATAGGGCCCTTTGAGGGGCCCTAGGCAGTAGCCGACCTTTTAGCTAATGGTAAAGTCTTCTCATGTGTGCCTCAGAACAGTTTTCCAGGGTTCATGGTCTGTTCATGTTCAACATACTGTAGGTTAGATGATGTGCGGAGGTCAGCACAGGAAACATAGTGCCCAACAGGATTTTAATATTAAACAGCACTGATATGACTTATGAGAGAGCCAAGGTTTCAAAACCCAAAACCAAATGTAACTAAATGATATAAGTTTGTAATGGGTTTCAAAGGTCACATACGGTCATGAAAATGATTTGGCTTTTACCCTAGAAAGAAAATGAGAAATACTGAACTGAAATGGCAACATTGTTACATGATGTGTATGAGAGTACAATGTGACACCTGCTGTGATTTTTAAAAAAGTGTGTGGGTAAAAAGAAAAATGTCCCAAAGGCCAAATACCCAAACAGCCAAAAAAAGAGTCCAAAGTCCAGATCTAATCTACGAGTGTAATCTATTTGCTTCTCATTTCCCCATTATCCTGAAGGAAATACTTGTTTGTTTCTTTATGGCTATGGACAATTAAAAAGAAATGAAATCGGCTGGTAGCTGTGTGTAGAGGGGATTGCAATAAGAATCCTTGGCAATGAATAATAACACTAAGGCTGGAAGTTTATTTTTAGACTCAAAATGTACCCACAATTTAATGAGAGCTATGCTGCATGACATCAAAGGCAACATGAGCTGCACTCACTTTAACTGCATTTTTTGTGGTTACTTATTGGAAATACACAAAAATAAATAAGTCACTTTTGCTTAACCTAGCAATAAAATATAGAACCAGACTCAAAATCCCATGAGGCGAGAAGACAGCAAAGATCTCTGATTCATTACATGTGGATATGAGCAAGCTCTACTCAATCTACAAGATTTATAATGAGGCTACCGCTTCAATGCTATTGTCAAGTCTCTTATCAAGTCAGTAACGAGACCAAAACACACTCATCATACAGATTCGTCAGACATACAAGTTGAATGAAGACATTCATACACGAGTGTCTGTGGTGTGTATGAAAACATGTAGACACCAAATTACAAAGAGGTCAACAGGCCTAAACGGTGTGATCAACCTGGGATAGAAGATTAGTAGATGTTTTACTGTACATACTGCTGACTGTCAGTTTTAGGGATGGGCATTTGAATACATTTTCTTGATCGATCATCGGGAAAATTAATGATCAATTATCGATCAATCATTATTTTTTATCTTAATCTTGATACGGGACGCTTGTAAAAGCAGCTGAGCCCAAAGCTCTGAGCCAAACCATTTACCACTCTTAAACACAATTGAGCCTCTTTTACCCTCTTTTAGAGGCTCAACAATAGAGGATTGTTCCAAAAAAACAATCAAATCTACTAAAAACTTAATAAAAAAAAACTGAATATTACTCGGGACAGACAGTTTTTGCCAAAATATAACGTTAAAGGACTCCAAAATGCACCCAGACGAGCCGAGAGAGAGAGACAGAGATAGTGTTACTTCACAATTCTGCTTATTTAACTAGAGCCTCATAAAACAACCAGAGTGACTCACCTAAAGGCTACAGTAGTGAATGTCCACTGCTAACAAAGTAAAGGAACTCCAGCCTACTGATTCTTGTTGATTAGCATGTTAGCATGTTAGCATGCTCAGGGATCAGTGAGCGCAGTCTGGTGACAGTTAGTCCAGCAGCTGAAACGCTCTGACGGGACCGAAGTAACCAGGATGCAGAGGCATTGTGGTGCTATCCTGAGTAGTCTGGCCAAGGTGCAGGTTTACAATGAACTCCCCCATTTTTAGTTTGAAAAGGTCCCACACCAAACTTAGCATTGACCTCTTCATGTTTACGTTTGATATCTACGGCAGCTGGTAGGTAGCTGAGCCGTTTTCTCTGTCAAATATCGCCCCCGTTGGTAAGATGTCTCATTGCTGCCATATAGTGAAATTCATTGCTTTAAGACTCACACTACGCAACTTCTGTTTGAAACCAGCGTTTGATCAATAAAAATTTCATGTGCTCGACAACATTTTTAACGATCAATTATCAATCATCAATTAATCATGCCCATCCCTAGTCAGTTTTGTTTTGTTTCAGAACATATGTATTATAAAAAAACACATATGTGTTATAGGAAAATCTAAATGAGTATTCAATTAAAATTCAATGAGGTCCAATTAGTGAAAATGTCTTCAAGTGAAGTCCAGATCATCATAATGTTTGTGTTATTTTTCAGTAGCTTGAAGTAGCATTGTAGTTCCATCAGCATCTGTGTCTAGTGGCTAGATTGTAGACTGTCACATAAATACAGTACAATTCATTTATTACTATTTATACTCAACTTGTGGGATTCAAATAAATAATAAAATAAGATACAAAAGAATAAGATAAATACATTTTCTTTTCTTATATCAAATAAAGATGGTATTTCAAAATAAAGCGCATTACAGAAAGCTTTTGGTTGTGCTTCTTAAATAAAGTGCTTAGTTTTAGAAAATTAAAAAAGAATCCTTTATTACTTTTAAACTTAAACCATAAACTTCATTTCACATCTAATAACTTTATAACAAAACATCTCAACACATATGAACTCTTTTCTCAATGTGTATCTCACTGACAGTCCAGTCTCTCCACATGTCTGAATGCATGGATTTGATTGGATGATTAGTGTCACATGAGCAGATTGGCTATGCACAGTGAGTTTCTGATGGCTGCTCCACTTTTACCGTAATTGCTGGAGAAGCTCAGAACACTCAGCCAAAATGTAACAATCCTCAATATTTCATCAATTACAGGTCTGGGTCTGGATAAGACGGCATCTGGGTCCAGATCCTGACCATGCACCGCCTATTAGTGACCTCTGCTCTAAATTATGAATGTCGAACTAAGTAGATGTCTTACAATCAGCTCTTAAAAATGTCATAAATTAATGTTCATCACTACAGCCGAAACCTTGGCGTGCTGATAGACTCAGATCTGACCTTCAGCAGTCATATCAAATAAATCACCAAAACAGCTTCTATCAGCTTAAGAACATATCCAGAGTGAAGGGTTTTATGTCTCAAACAGACCAGGAGAAGTTGATTCATGCTTTCATCTCAAGTAGACTCGACTACTGTAACGGTCTTCTGACTGGACTCCCACAAAAAAGCATTAAACAGCTGCAGCTCATTCAGAACGCTGCAGCTCCAGTTTTAACCAGAACAAAGAGATCAGAGCACATTACTCCAGTTCTAAAGTCTTTACACTGGCTCCCAGTCAGCTATAGAATAGATTTTAAAGTTCTGCTACTGGTCTACAAATCACTGAATGGTTTAGGTCCAGAATACATGAATGACATGTTAGTAGAATATAAACCCAGTAGAGCTCTGAGATCTACTGACTCAGGTCAGATAGTTGAGCCCAGAGCTCTGAGATCTACTGACTCAGGTCAGATAGTTGAGCCCAGAGTTCAAACTAAACATGGTGAAGCAGCTTTTAGCTGTTATGCTGCACACAACTGGAACAAACTACCAGCAGAACTGAAATCAGCCCCAACTGTGAACACTTTTAAATCCAGGTTAAAAACACTTCTCTTCTCCTGTGCTTATGATTGACCTCTTTTAAAGCACTTTATATTTTAATCTTTAATAATGTCCTTTTAATGATTTTAAAGCTAATTTATTATTTTATGCTGCAATCATTTTATTTATGTCTTGCTATTTTTCTGTACTTTGTTTTTATTATGGGGGGGTGGGGGTGGGGGTTAATTGTATGTTTTAAGTTTCTCAAATTACATGTTTTTCTGTTTTATGTAAAGCACATTGAGTTGCCATTGTGTATGAAATGCGCTATATAAATAAAACTGCCTTGCCTTGCCTTGCCTTACAGCTGTATGTCGCTTCAGAAAGCAGTGGCAGGTTGTGAATTGCACTAACAGTGTCATCATGCACACTAATACAAAACAGGAACCCACTCCAAAAAACAGCAGCCAACAGAGCCACCAATGGTGCCTTTACATTTGGTTCAGATGATGGAGTTTTAAAACAGCTGGATAGTTATTCTTATAAGGAAAAAGGTCAAAATATGAAACACCAGTGCATCTCCTTTGATGTGTGATTGACAGTCAATAGTCTAATTAGTTTTGTAGAGAATGCCAACGTGCTGATGACTGTGACATGTTGAACGGTGCACAGACTGTTCCAGGTGCAACATATGGCAGATTTCACCTCCAATAAACTGATTCCAAGTGACAATAAAGAATATTTTTGAAAAGCAGAACTGGACATAATACCAACAACAGGTTAGACACACGTTACAAGTGTAGCTTTGGCTGGATGTGAACACCAAGACAGCATGTTGGCAGTTCTATCAAATCAGTAAATACCATACATACAGTGAAGCATATTGATGCTCTGTCACTACTGAGTACCAACACACTTTTCATATGGTTTCTTGTTGGGTGGATTTGGATGAAAAACAGTATGTATACAGTAATGTTATGCTCACTATCTATGTATTCAAACATATAAAACAAATACACATGGTACTGTACATGCACATGCTGTCAAGTATTTTTCTTGATATATACTTTAATATAAGCAGGACTTACCCTCAGCTGCTCTTGCTCACAGCTCATCAGTTGGCTTGAAATCTACGAGAAAAAATCAGGGGGAAAAAAAACAAAAAACAATTGACCACAGTCCTTAAAAGCCTTCTTCAGCAGCCATTACCACAGATGAGCACAATGGTATTAAATTATCCACCACAAACCTAATCAAGGCAGAAAAGCTATGTGTAAATTGGTCTTTAAAGAGACTTTAATGCTGTAATCAGACAATTAAAACACTTCCAGTTCATTAATGGAAATAGTTAGTTTCACAGGTCTGTGGGAGAGGAAATGAAATAATGACCATAGTTAAAGCTTCACCAAAAGCCACATTTGTATGAAAAAAGATAAGTGTATTAATGGAAGAAATTGATTGAACTGTGTTTGTCTACTAGCATTAAAAGATATCACTACCTCCAAGGCCTGAGTTAGCATAGCATTGTGACAAAGTGGGTGAGTTTGTAAAAGATTTCCTTGTATTGAGATTAATGTGTAGGTTCCCATTATTTTCTATAGTGCTGTAGTAGTCCGGGTGTGAACTGAACATACTATAATAAAGTCAGTTGGGGTTTTGGTGCCTTTGTTTTATTTATTATTCATGAATTTTAGTTACTTTTTGTGTTTTTCATTTGTTTGTTTTTTTGCCTGCGTTAAATGTGTAATAGAGAACACCGTTACTAAATCTTCACCTCTGAGAACTCAAAATGTCTGTATACCTACCACCTAAAATTCTGTGTAAAGTCAATTCATTGATTTACTTCTAAACATATAACCTTCAAACACGTCCACTAACTTCCTATATACAACATACAAGCCTCTCGCCTTTTATGTATCAAAGCTTTTGCTCTTACTTTTTCTTTTGTTTTGCTCATCTTTTCCGTTTTGCCTATTAGGGGATTGCTATGATTTCCATCACTTGATTGATTTGGGAGAGAAAGAAAAACCTTGTGAGGATTATAAAGGGAGAGATAATGGGAAGGAAAAGGACTGTGGAGAAAATTGTTCTGATTGTATGCTGATGCTTTTCTGTGTGTCCCCCAGAGACACATTTCTGCATCACATTATACCAGTGCTTACCCAGGGCTAACTAGAGCGAGAGCTCTGTGTGTTTGTACTTTTTTGGGCATAAGCCAAGCTAAGCAGTATGTCAGTTAATGTAAACTAATACTTGGTGTCCCTCTTAGTGAGGGGAATCTGAACAGCAGGTCTCTGTAAGATCTAGCCCAAAAACACAGCAGGTGTTAGGTGTCCGTTTTATTTATTGCCTTTTAAAAAATGTGATTTGATTTGGTTTAGCGCTGAGGTCTGGTCCTTTAAAGTCTAGTCCTTGTATTTAAAAGTATTTCCAATTTTCCATGTTGTGCACCTCTCAGACTACTATAATGCAGGACACAGAGTGGAACCCTCTGAGCCTTCAAGGTATTCACTGAAGGACGAAGGAAAAAAATATTGAAAGCATTTTGTACTTCTACTTAATATTTTTTAGGGTCACAAGCTGTGAAGCTTACTGCTGCAGCCCTATTGTTTTATTTGTTCACATTCTCTTTTCTTTTTTTCTTCTTGTTCTAATTTTCTCAGCTAAAAGTGTTCATGCAGGAAAAACCATAAGACCAAAAGTCACCAAAATTGTCAGATAGGTTTCAAATTCCATCCACTACTCAGATGCATAAAATAACACTCAATGGCCTCATAATAATCAAGTTCATCTTTTTGCTACTTTTTTTTTTAAATAGCTTGGCCTGGAGTCAAATTTATTGTCTTCCTCTCTCAATCATGGATGTATTATTAGCAGCAAAAGTGGTGCTCATTCAGTTCATACGCCAAAAAAAGGTTGGAGAGGGCGCCAGGAAACTACCTGCGCCTGTGAGGTTAAGGCCTCGGCTTATTTTGGTGGTTTCCTTATTAACTTTCTCTAGTCTTCTCTAGTGTTTTGTATGCACCATCACAGACACTCTATTCATCTACGTTATTCACCCTCATTGACTTCAGTGCTGTAGTTTACTATTTGTTATTATTTAGTGTCAGCTGCTGTCAGTGACATCTGTGTTGTCCTGATGATCCAGTGCTCCAAACTCATGTGATGTAACTGGACAATTGAAGATGTTTCTAAAAAAATGTGCTAAATCCGAACTTTACATAATGGCTCCACTTGCCATAAGGAAGCAGAACATTGTTGTTGATCGCCTCAATGGCACAAGATGCTGGTTATTAACTGGTCTCATTGTGAACACTGTCAGTCTGTGGTAGGGGTGGGCACTTATGGCAAAAATCAAAATCACGATTAAGTGAACTTTTCACCTCGATCACGATTATTGAAGGATTATCTCCACCCTTGATGATGTATTTTCACAGTGTCTTTAGTTTAGTATTTTACACTGCTGTACGGTGGCCAAGAGGTGCAAACCAAGATTACAACATGTGAACCACTTTTACAAAGCTTGAGACAAATTTACATTTTGGAAAATATTTTTACATATCATAAAACAAAATTACATTACCATAACACATTTACAAGTCCCGAAACAAATTTACACTTCAGAAAACAAATGAACAAGACACGAAACACTTTTACAAACGGCAAAACAAATTTACAAGCGGCGATGGACAGCAACAATTATTCACAGGCACTAAAGTAGTCCAATGGTTGTATCAACCAAACACCAGCAGTGAGTATCTCCAAACTCTGCAAGGAGCAGAGTGAACAAATCTGGCCAGTGATCTCTACGGTATTCTTCAACATACAGGCAGCAGATCAGCATGTATGAGATATGTTTAGGGCAGCAAGTGTGTATAAGGGCTGCTATCAGTATCAGTCAGCAGTAGAGAGTAGTCTCTGAACAGTCTCAGCACAGCAGTGAAATGAGTGCATACAGCTACAGTAATCCCAGATGGACAAATGTGTCAGTCAGTCGCTAACTGCACTGCTTAAAGCAGCTAAACATTAATACACAGCACTGGAGTAAGCTTTTGATATACTTTAAGGTTGTAATGCTTCTATGGCTGGCACTTAGTCTGGATACATATAAACAGAGTATGCAGTAGAAAGCGAGGGATGTGACTTTAGAGTGTGAGTATAAGGCTACTTCCCAGGGGCAGTACCTACCACTTTATGTACTGAATGCATTTTCAAACCTTGGTTTATATTCCCAAGCTGAATTGAATTGAAAATGAATTCGCCATTTGTATTTTTTCCATTCCACTCCTGAGTTTAGTATCAGTAAAAAGCTGTTAAATGAAAATCATTGGTTGAATGATTTTCTGAGCATACTATTCACATTATCCAGTTCCTATGAGAAACTGCTGACATTATATTGTAAGATATGCTTTCAAGCACAAGTTGATCTCACAAGCAGGAGAATAAGGGCTTGTATATCTATGGCAAGCGTCAAGGGTTAAACACGTCAGTCATCATGTGCACTGCTTAAAGTAAGCTACACTTAGCCACTATACCCGATTGTTTTTGTACCAAAGTTTAAGGTCAGTCTTGTAATGTATAAAACCTGAGAAGCCAGGAGAGATTGGGAGATTTTGTCAGTGTCAGACTTTAAGTGCGAGGCTGTGGCTATTTCCTGGAAGCATCATGCACCAATGCAAGCCCAGTACATATCAAACCCAAACAGGTATCTGTAGAAAAGATTTTTTTAGTGTTTTGCCGGCATTATCCCATGTATGACTTAAAGAACAGCTGATTGAGACAAAAGGAAAACAGAAAGGTAGATGGTAGAAACAAAGATCAAATTGGTAAAAGGAGAGAAGGTGTGGAAAGAAGGATCTGAGAGTAACATAAATCAAAAGAGAAACTAGAGAAAACATGAAAACATGAGAGAGAGAGAGAGAGAGAGAGAGAGAGAGAGAGAGAGAGAGAGAGAGAGAGAGAGAGAGAGAGAGAGAGAGAGAGAGAGAGAGAGAGAGAGAGAGAGAGGGGAGCGAGAGAGAGAAAGAAAGAAAGAAAAAAAGAAGTGATGATAGTGCAAAGACCTGTGCTACACTATGTACCTTGGTCATGCAGAAAATGCTGGAGTAAAGAAAACTGCCAATAAGTGTGCTGATCACAGCCAAATGAGCCTGACAGACTATGACAATCAGAGGCGCAGAGAGAGAGAGAGAGAGAGAGAGAGAGAGAGAGAGAGAGAGAGAGAGAGAGAGAGAGAGAGAGAGAGAGAGAGGGAGAGAGAGGGAGAGAGAGAGAGAGAGAGAGAGAGAGAGAGAGAGAGAGAGAGAGAGAGAGAAAGAGAAAGAGAAAGAGAGAGAGAGAGAGAGAGAGAGCATACAGGGATTAGAAGAGGGGGTTGGATCTCACACCAATTGCTACAGAGTCAGCCATTCAGCTACTAGGCAGCTGACTGCTGCCGAACACATGTCAATTCATCACTGCTTCAGTACCAAATCATTTCAAGATTCAGAGCTCTGTTTTGACTCGAATTGAATGGACTTGAATGTAATGAAAAGTGTAGAGAGGGCCTAGGTGTTCCCTGAGAGGGGCTTTTATGGCCGATCAAGACTACAAAGCAAAATGTCAGGCTTCAACATCTATCTGTTTGATTCAGTCATATGAGTTTGGCAGGTAGTTGACCTCTGTGATGTGTACTTCTCTTAAAGGCAAATCTTGTCTTTTTTAAACTTGAAAGAAAAATACAGTTACATATATAATGCAGATACAGTTACAGAAAAGGACAGATGTCTCTACTAAAGGAAGGAATATATGTATGTCCTTTGCATATCTATTGAACCATTCATCCTTCAGTATGGCTGGGGACTCAAAGCTTTGCAGTGTCGACACACAATACATTTAATATGTGCCACTCTGCTCTTTGGAGGGAGAAACAAGCTTCAGGGCTCTGCTGACTAAGGTGAGTATGTCAGGTAAAGACGGGAGACAAGGCGTGACACAAGTCAGAGAAATATGCTTTAAAGAGATAAAAGTAGAGCTTTTAATCAAGAATGGACACTCTCACCCCAAGACCATAGGCCAAAAACACTCAGAGCCCAATACACAATGACTGTAGTTAAACACATAAAGTGTAGCACACACTATGGGCAGTTCAAACCGGTTTGTCTCATATCCCCATACTGTATACAATCTGAGAACTCAATATGATCAGTCCACTTTATTTTAAGATGCAGATTGTTTTATTCTTTTAATGCAGCTGTTGTTTTAGGCTATGTGTAAATAGTCATTATTTGTAACATCTGAGTATTTTAGGATGTTAGTTTCTTTCATGTTTTTGGTGTACACACTTATTTACACCTCACATCAACTGTATTCATATTGCTTCTTTTTTCTGTGGATTGTCATACTGGCCAGAGGTCATTCACCAGTATATGGGAGTATAAGCTACACTTCACCTGTTCTGAGCCAAAATTGAAATCCAACATGTGTGTGCATAACTTCCATGTAGAAGCAATTCACACCAAGCCTAAGACAAAACTGCACAGTCTCCTGATTGTAATGGTGATGATGATGGCATTCTCCTATGGCAGAGTGTTTGACGTTGTTTTGAATTGTTGATATGTCAGCTACTTTCTTGATCCAGTTATTCACCATTATCTTATAGCTTTTGTTTTCATGGGTGCCTTATAGTCAGAATGAATTGGCAGTTTCTTGTGTGGTATTCATTCATCTATTTGACTTGATGAACAAATGAAATGTAATCTTGAAAATCTAATACATGCAGATTTCTGTTTTTCCCTGTTTTTTTTCTGATTATATTGCAGGGAAGGAAGAGTGTTATGTAGGTAATTAATGAATGTATGTTGCACACCACTCTAAAACCTGCTGGGAATGAAAGCTGGGAGGAAGGGATGGAAACAGAGAGGGGGTGGGGAGCAAGAATGAATGAGAAGATGCTGAATAAGCAAGAATGCTTGCAGCCCCCAGTGGGAGACTGTACCTCAACCACTGCAGTCAGCTCATAACAGACTGTGTGAGAGAAGCAGTAAGATAGAGAGAGAGGAGGGAAAAGATATTAGGAAACACAATACTGAAGCTGTGCTAGCAGCCCCTAGAGGCTGGAGCTTTCATTACATGTAATGGAACAAACATACTGGTAATTTAGCAATGTTTAGTCTAACTGGTAATGACACACACACACACACACACACACACACACGTCCTTCCTTTAACCCTCTCTAGACCTAAACTAGCCATTACAATTTGATCCTGGTCAAAATCACTCAGATCCACTGCCTGTTTCAGGTCCTTCCACAGTATTTCTAGAAGATTAACATTGACTTTGACTCATTCCCAAACACAACCTTTCCTCTGCTGTGACCATTCTATGGTAGAGCGACTTGTATGTTTATGGTCATTGTCTAATTTCATTACCCATTGTTGAACTTCAGGTCATGAACAGATACCTTGTCATTTCCCTGTAGAATTTGCTGGTACAACTCAGAATTCATAGCTCCAGGGGAAACAAAGCAGGCCCAAACTATTATATTTACAACACCATATTGCACATATGGGATGAGGCTCTTATATTTGAATACAGTGATTGCTCATCATCAAACAAAATGCTTCTCATTCACTTCTCATACATTTTTCCAATCACCCTCTGGATTATCCGCATGGTCGAGCAAACAACAGCAGGACCCTTGTGAACCCTTGTGGCCTTCTAGAATATTACACACCTTTGCCTTGCTCTTGGTGTGATCTTGGTTGTTCAACCACTCCTGGGGCAGCCAACAGAGTCTGAACTCTTTTGAAATGGTTTTGCAACCCTTTCCAGCCAGGTGAGTATCAGCAACTCTTCTTCTAAGGTCCTCAGAAATCTCCTTTATTTGAGCAATGACACACTTCCACAAACCTGTGTAGTGAAGACTCAGATTACTCAAATGGATCGATAATACTCGAGGTTCACATACTTTTGCCATGCAAAAATGAGCTTTCATGTTGATATGTCATTTTCCTCAATAAATGAACACACTTTGGTTTGTAAGGTTTTTGTCTCATATTAAACATATGATGTCTCTTTATCTAGTTTTAGGACTTGGAATGGAAATCTAATCACCTTTTAGTTCATATTTATTCAGAGTAAATTCTAAAAGGTTCACAAACTTTCAAACAGCACTGTACATATAAGGTTAAATCCTCTTGGTGGACTTGGCCTCAAACACGGTGATCAGTAAAAACAGTGCTCGCATGTTTTATTTAATGCACTTTCCAGTATCAGTTTTGTAGTGAAGTTCCTTTCTTGTTTTGACTTGTATTGGGGTAAACTAATATTCCAGCATCACATTTCCCCATAACTTCCTTAACTTAAGGCCAGCAGGTTCTAGGGAAGTGGCATAGCTCTAGCATGCAGTCCAACATACCATCCATTCTATTTTAATCTCCAAAAAACTATCCCTGGAACAATTCACATTCTTTACTCATTTGTAACAATGATGGCCACCTACTGTTAAATGAATAAAGGGAAAAAGTTTGTGTGCATTATACTGACAAAGCCTTGCCCTCATTAGCTCTACTCACATACCAGCTGTATCCTCCTTTCTCTCAATCTCTCCGTCTTCCACTCTTGGCCAGGGGAAAGAAAAAGGGAGCATACTTTATAGTGACAGGCAGAGCGGCCAAATACCAATAGAGAATACATCAACTTGGCAATTATTGGATTATCTCACGCTGATATCATTACCGCCAAGCATTCACTCCAATCATTGATTGCATTTTTCAATTTACTTCACCATTAATGCGAGTGGCCCGACTGAACTATCTTCTGATGAGTCCATGCCTCAGTCGATAAGTCCCGCCCCTCAAGTGCTTGTCAAAGTGTGTGTGTGTGTGTGTGTGTGTGTGTGTGTGTGTGTGTGTAAACATGTGACTGTGTATGAATGGGCAACAAAGTGTGTTTCATATTTAATTCATACTTAATCTTGCTCATGTCAATTAATGGTGGTGTTCACTGTTGCCATGACAGTAAAGGTTGCATATCTTTAAGGAATTTGAAAACTTGTCTCCAGTGATCATTTGAACCCAAACCATGATCTTTACATAGTTCTAATCAAGTAAACTAGACATTAACCACAGCTTAGTCACACCTTAAAACATCTTTATTTTCACTCCCTAAAGATCCTCATGTGTGAGGGCAGCAGTGGAAAATACTAAACTAAAGAAATTGTGAAAATACATCATTGTTCATCAAGGGTGGAGATAATCCTTCATTAATCATAATCAAGGTTAAAAGTTCAATTAATCATGATTTAGATTTTTGACATAATTGCCCAGCCCTACCTTTGACAAAACGTTAGGGCACATCTCTGCTAATGCATCAAATGTGCTTAAATCGTTTGTGATAGCGTCACAAGAATGGAATGAAATGAATCCAAACTCTACACCTTTACTGCTGCACTAAAATAATGTCACCCACAATACACCACTGTTTTGGCACAGTTTTTTTATCTTGGCTCATCAACAAATCTTGAAACAGAGAAATATGGACGTGTTTTGGATGTGAACATGAAGCTTTGTACCAACCCTCTCAATGAACAAAGCTGTCAGATGCTTCCCTTTTTATTTCCCTAATGCATTGCAGGGCACTGTTACAGAAATGCGCAATATCTCTGTCATTGCTCTGTGCCTCAGAAGCTGAGTTCAGATCTAAAGACAAAGCTGTGTGCCTACAGTATATCCATTAGCAATTGATTTGTGATAAAATAAGGACACTGATGTATATTAAGGTGATGTGTTGAACTTCTAAGTTTCCACAGTTATGGAGCAACATCATCATTCATTTGGATTTGTGTTTCTGGCCAGCTGCTGAATGTAACACTGTCTCCAAATAGAAAGCATATCAGGTCTGTTTTTCAGTTGTCCATCTCACACACATCTAAGCAAACAGATACACTTCTATTTTAATCACTCCAGCTGTCTAACACGGCCTGCGTATCAGCTCACGCTTCACTGTTATATGTGCATAGACACATATGGTATAAAACCAATATTCACTCTCTTTTAGCTCTGTTTTTGCTCTCCACCAGCTCCTGAGAGCTCTTTAGCAGCTAAATGATCCACTATGTCTAAAGCTAACTGTGTGTGTTTGCTGCTTGGTGCTGAGCAGCTGGAGCTGAAAATGACACTATGAGAGAGCTGAGAGTCAACCAAAACAGTAACGTTACAGCTGGACAGTTCAACAATGAGCTGAAAGTTGTTATGAAGCTCTGTGAAGCTGAGAGGAGCTGCAGAGTCATTGATCATTCTCTGTAGGTTCATCACTACCAGACACCACCAACACATTATACCAGGGGTCTCCAACTGAAATTACCTGCGGGGCCGATGAGCGTCTAGTCTGGTCAGAAGGGGGTCGGTCAATTTAATTTTTCTGTCACTGTTACGCCACCAATCAATGAAAATCAACAAGTTGTGGGAGCAGGGTACATTACGTTTAATATATCACCATTGCATTGATACTTAGTAACTACTTTGTCACTGGTTGTTAACACCACGTAACAATGACCATATATGTTGGTGCTATTATTGTTCAGAGCCTCACACTAAGGGCTTTTAGTTGTATATGTTGCTGTTGTTAGCACTGTTTCCCACAATGCACCTGTGTAATTGTAGGGCTATTGTAGAGTTATATATGGTGAAACCATGACTGAGTTTAATAGATAATGACATTCCTAAGATTTCTCTGTGTTCGTCATCCATAAAGACAGTCTATGGTGGCATGGTTGAGTATCAGAGCTCTATATACATATATATATATATATATAAATATAAACCCTAACCCTAACCAGTGTTTAAGTCGCACCTTAAATGCTTTCGTTTTTTCATTTGAAAGTGAGGTGTGTCTTATTCACCAATACAATACACAGAGAGGTTGGCTCTGGATATGATTATAGGTACAGTATGTAAAGGGCCGTCCACACTAAGAATGATAACTATAACTATTACTATAAAGATAACAATGTGAGCATCCACACTTATGAACTATAACATTCTATAAACAGCTGTGTAAAGCATGTGTGCACCCCAGCTGTTTCTGCAGGTAATTAAAATAGGTAGTCTATTGATGACATGTTAATGCTGTATGTTGTTTGAAAAAATAGAAAATAAAACCTGGCGTGTTCACCGGCGAGTGCTGATTCAATGTGTTTCAGTATTTACAGATCAAACTAACCTGACAACAGCAGCACATGTTAAAGCACGATGCCCAAAAGCTCACAGATGAACAGCTGTTGAGCTGTGACAGTGACACACAGTATGAGCACAGATGTGAAGCCTAAAAGATTCACTAACTAAGCCTTACTCTGGACATGATTATAGGTCTGTAAAAGGCCAGCCACAATAAAAACAATAACTATAACTATAACAATAAACACAATTGTTATGAACTATAACATCCTGTAAACAGCTGTCAAGCATGGGCTGCACGCTCCAGCTGTGTCTGCAGATGATGAAAATAAGCTACTGATGACCCGTTACTGCTGTATGTTGTACGGAAAAAGAAAAAAGAAAACCAGGCAGGTTCACAGGCGGGTGCTGATTCAGTGTGTTGATCAGAAGTATTTCAGGGCACTAGTTGCTGTGATGTTTCAGTATTACTGACCAAATTTATGTTGAAGCGCAACATACAAATGCGCACAGATGAGCTGTGACAGAGACACACAGTATGAGCACAGATGTGAAGCCTAAAAGATTCACTAACTTAGTTGTTTTTCCACTGGATGGAACAGAGGATGATGCTTTGTTTGACTCTGGGACTGACACAGAGTCTGAGGACAGTGAGCTTGGTGAGACTTACAGCACACACTGACAGCTCTGAAGAAGAGTTTTTGGGACTTGAGTAAGCACACAGCTACACTCTGTATTAAATATGCAAAGTTTTAATTGAAACTCATAACCTAACCTGAACCCAGTCTGACTTAATATACTGGTCCAGTTCAGTTAAGCTAATCATTACCAGACCATTAACCATTAATCAGACACACTGTTTCAGGTGTTATATGTGTGTTTCATTGTGTTTCAAATTAAAGTAAATTGAAAGAGTTTTGGAGTATAAACATATGTGTTTATGAATGAATAACTACTGGTGCATTCAAATAAACCAGTCTTTAATAGAAAAGTGTTTTTCCCAGCATGATACCCCCCAAAATAGACTGTGTCTTATACACTGGTTTTTACAGTAGTTCTGGTATCATATGGGGCGCTGTTAGTTTGAGATCTCTGCATTACACACTGACATTACACAAATAATTCCAAGTAATTTAAAATTTATTTAGATTATTAATTACTGTCAGTTATTAATAAACAGACTATTTTATGGGTTTAGGACATGTTCCCCAATTTTTTTAAAGTCCCGATTTAAGGAAACACGACACTCATAGTTAGAAATGAGAAGTAAATGGTCAACTGTCTATCAAGCCATCCATCTATCTTACCGCCAACTAACAAAGCAAAACCATCTTATCAAGTCACATTATACTGATGTCATCTGAACTGCATCACATCATCATATAGGTTATAATTACTATGGCCACCAGATGGTAAAAATTTAACAATTTTGTCATTTTGCAAGCCTGAATTTTAGACCTATGATGCTCTAATGTTTTTCCTGTGAGGATCAGCTGGACAAGCTGAATGAGTTAAGTGAATCAAAGATCCAGCAAAGAGAGAAGCCACAACAAATGGAGCTTCCAGAAATGATTGTGAGGTCAGAAGACTAATGGAACTGTTCAACCATTGTACTCTATGAACCCCCCACCACACACTTGTAATCTTTTCACAGAGCTATTGATCCACCAATAGTCTGGCAGCATTTTAACTAGAGAAGCACAATGACAAATAGTTTGAGTGCTGGCTGCTGATGTCAAGAAGTCGTCTTTTCTTTTGTCATTTTTAGGGAAGACAGGACTGGATATCTAAAAAACTGTCATATTTGTCCCATTACAATACTTCTGTTATCAAACGCCTTACATTATTGGTGCTTCCTTCTTTGCTTCCATTGAGCAAGAGTCATAATTACTACAGCCACTAGAGGGCTTTTTCATTTGAACATAAACATCTGTTGGTTTGGGCACTGAGACAAGAATGATTTCTTTTGATCTCACATATCACACATTGCATTTTTATTTTTTTCATCCTCTCTCCGGTCTCCGCCAAGATTCATTTCTGTCTCATTCTCACTTTTTATCATTCTTTTTCTCTCCTTCTCTCTTTCTATCTTCCGTCCCTCTAATGCATGCCATCCGCTTCTTTTCTTTAATACATCAATAAACTATTGTGTAGTGGCTGCCATTTTCTGACACAAATTATCTTCCAAAATGGGGATGTGAGGCGCTCTGCCTCCCTGCACAATCCTTTATTGATCGTTCAGTCTCATAAAAGTGAAATGGGCAAGGACTGAGAAATAATGAAACAGAGCGAGACAGGCAGAGAGAAGGCAGACCATCTGTGCTGACAGGGACTTATTTTCTACAACTCAGAGGTTAACTTCTACTAAGTATTTTCTACTGTGATTTACCAAGCTATTAAATTGGTTTGATGCTCGCTGTGCTTGGAAAATAATAACTCCCACCTTCCAAAGTTTACCAGAATGACTTTTGGTTCATTACATCCTACTGTCATTTCTATGAAAATATTGTATAATCACCTTTCGCAAAAACAGGCAACGTTTAAAACTTTATTTCACATCTTCACTGTCTGCAGAGAGATTAACATTAATCTCATAAAGAGTGAGGCAAAGGGAAACGGCTAGCTCGTCCAGAGTTTTAAAATACACATTTTATCTCACAATGCATGTATCTAGCTAGTTTAAGACAGGCACATTTGTCATTTTCCCATCCAGCGCCTACGTTGTCTAAATTTTCAATAATTCACTGTTATTTTCAGCACCTTGGAGAGTGCTGCTGTGGACAGTCCTAACAACTGTATGAAAGGTTAACATGATTAAAACAGTTTATGAACAATATTTAACACATATTATTGAGATAACATGGATCAGGTTTCCACACTTTCAACAATTAAAACCCTGCTGAGTTTACCTGTTACTGCATGACTGAACAAAACGATTTTAAAGAGAACCAAAGTTGTCATTAAAAGATAAACAAATGAAAACAAAGCACCATTATGAATGTGTGGTGGAACTGCATGCAGACTGGAGGAGATGTGAAAATATGCAGCAGAAGGCCAGTTGTTTTTGTGAAAAGTGGATCTCAGAACTATGTTGTTTCTGGAGGAAAGCCACTTAGTGATTTTATTAACAAGAAAAGCATCTGAACATCTGTGGTTAAAACATCTGTATTGATCTGTTAATGCATGTGGGTGATTCTTACAGAGTGTGTTATCCACAGCTGTTAAACTGTATGAAACGTTTGTCTTTGTTGTTGTTATTTTTTTTTATTCTTCCCAATACTTCTATACACAATTATTCAAATTTAACTGTCCTGCAAAATATGTTAAACCCAGTGTAAAATGTTGGTCCCGTTCATTTTTGGAGGCTTGGATACCGGAGGTGCTTGACCTGGGTCCGCTGCGGAGCCCGCTGGTGAGAGAGAGATTTCACTGCGTAGTGCCGAGAAGAGATTCAGAAGCCGCACCAAGAACTTTGATAATGAAGTCAGTGTTTCCCACAGGACAGGCATCTATTTGTGGTGGTGTGGTCCTCAGCTCATTTTTGATTCTCCCCAAATGAGAAAATGATCGCCCCCCCCCCACAGTTTGTCACCGGCAACGTAAGGAACATCCTCAAAGCCACATACACATTAGGGAAGACTAACTGCAGGCCAAACTTCAACATGGTTTTCAGCATATTTGAGGGTGACTTGTCTGTTTCAGCCAACATGAAGGATCGGAACTGCAGACACTTAAAACACGCTGTTCCATCTGTGGGACGGGTCGGAGGTTGGGAGGTAGCGACACGTTCTTCTGAATGTTTTAAACATCAACCCTTAAACATATATATTCATGTCGTACATTGTTAGAAAGCTTAGATTCTCCTGATTCATTCAAGACCACTCATGAATTATATGGTTGCTCACAGCTGTAATAGTATTAGCGGTTAGCTCGGCTAGCCACTCAGCTAAGTAAGAAAAGCTATAATGCCTACATACCTTCAAAGTCTTCTCTTTATCCACAACGATCATCTTATGACTCAGGACTTTCTGTACAGCTCACCAAGTATCCATTCTGCTGAAATATGTAATCCGTTTCCATAAAACCGAAATATTTTCCTCAATATGTCAACATGTATTTAGTCCAACACGTAAGGAAACAGACACGGAACAAACCATATACGGTCCCTTTCACGTCACTTCCTGACCTACACGTGCATCTGTGGGACACGTGACTGTTTTGTTTACGTCCGTGAGCTCCTCCTGTTTCATACGACACCACACACCAGCAGATAGCCTCTAGCAAAGACATATGTAGGTCTGTCTGTCTGTCTATCTTCTTCTTCTTCTTCTTCTTCTTCTTCTGGCCGACCAGGTGAATTAAGTGCGTCTTCTTTGGTTTTATTGCCGCCACCTACTGCCCCGGAATTGTTACGACAAGCTACATTCATAGACAGAGTCCCGTTATTATGCTTTTATGAGCGAGGTCCAGCGAGCCAAAAGCCGAAAAATCTATTTGTGGCGGACGTAATTCTTTCGTGGCGGGCCGCCACGAAAGAATGAATGTGTGGGAAACACTGGAAGTTCTGGAACTACAAGCACAAAATGCTTGCGATGAAGGCAGCTAAAGCGAAGACAGACATCCTCTACAAGAACCAGCAAGTGCGCTTTTACAACGATCTTGCCACTGAGGTGCACAAGCAGCGGAGGAAGCACGACCCGGTGCGCCGGCAGCTGCGGAATTTGGGACTGAGACACGGCATAATCCCCCCCGGCTAAACTGGTGGTAACTTACAAAGAATGAACGCACATACTGAACACTGAACACACTGACGGAGGCGCAGGAGTTTGTGGACAAGATCAGAAAGGAAGCTGGATGAATATCGAGGTCTGTGAGGCAATTATCAAGCGCTGGCTGTAAGTTGAGGACTTTTGGCATCATTGCCTGGGCAATAATAAACCAGTAAGGACATTTATCATCACCTTTATTCATGTTTAAACACTTACTTAGTGTGGGTCTAACCAAATATTGGCCTCAGTTTTTTTTCACTTAATTTTCTTTTCCTTTTCTTTCCTCGGCCTGTTAAGTATTCTGTATTCTTCTACCATTTACCAAAAGATAGGCTATGTCAACGTAAATGTACATAAAAATGTATATGTGCACAAGTAGGTGTGTGTATATATACACTATTATTATCATTATTAACATTTGATTATTTTATTTATTTTCAATCAGCCTATTTCATAAGTATTGTGTCCAGTCACTACAGGCTACAAACGGTGGGGATAATAACAATATTCTGGGGGCGGGTAATGCATAAAGGTTGCACTTTTTATTCATACTCCTTTTTCGATGCAAATAAGTGGATTACATAAGTAGCATGGAGCAAAAGGGTGGTTTCTTTCTTTATTAGCTTTGATTTCGCTCTCTTTTTTTTTTTTTCTTTTTTCTTCTCACATACGGTCCTTGAGAAGGCCAGGAGGACTGATCCTGTGATCTGTCCGATAGTAGCTGGAAGCAACGATAATAGAGGGGGGGCTCCCGATCAGTCGGGAGTATGGGATTGATTTGTTGTTATGGTTCAGTAGGTTCAATGTATGTTTCAGTGTTTGAATGTTCTATTCTTCTCAGACATATTATTCTTGGTAAGGGGATTTTTTTGGTATACTATTCGCAATGTCTCAAAAAGTAGAACTTAAATGTATTTCTTGGAATTGCCGGGGTTTACAAAATACTAAGAAAATCGAACAGGTCATGAAAAAGCTGAAAGATTTAGATTCAAAGATTGTCTTCCTCCAGGAGACCCATATTCTGAAGGAGGATAATATAAAAATTAGTAGAAGATGGCAGGGGAGTATATACACAGCGTCATTTACATCTCAATCCAGGGGAGTTATGACTTTGATTCACAATTCAGTGCCATTTCAGGTTTCTAATGTGACTAGGGATACATTTGGTAGGTTTTTGATCATCCAGGGGTCTCTGCTCTCAGTAAACTTAACTTTAGTAAACATTTATGGCCCTAACACAGATGAGCCTCATTTTTTTACAAATCTATTTCTCACGCTGGCATCCCTTTCAGGTGAATACATAATTGCAGGAGACTGGAATTGTACATTAGACCCGGTATGTGATAGATCTACAGGTGCTGATCAAACTCACAACAGAAGCAGAACAACTATCCATCATTTTATTAAAGAACTGAATTTGTTAGACATCTGGAGACACGTGAATCCTAGCAATATTGCTTATTCTTGTCATTCAAGTACTTTTCAGGCTTATTCATGCATAGATTATTTCCTGATTTCGGCAACACTGATGTCAAAAGTAAAGGATAGAACTTTGTAAAGGGTCCACCGAGATGGAACTTAAGTCAGAAATGGCTAAAAGATGAAGAATTTGTAGAGTATGTAGGAAATGAAATGGGATGCTTTTAAGGCCTTTTTAAGGGGACATATAATTAGTTACACTTCATCCAAATCTAAAAAAAAGACAGCAATTAGAATCCAGAATACATTTTCTCCAAGATCAGGTCTTTAAGAACAAAACCGCTGAACTAAAAAAAGAATTAATGCTTTTGAGAGCCGAGTATAACAAAGCATCTGCAGACAGAGCAGCCTCCAATATACTCAGACTCAATCAAACATTTTATGATCAAGGGGAAAAACCTGACAAAGTTTTGCCATGGCAGATTAAACAATTAGAAACAATAAAATGACAACGGTAATACATTAAATGACCCTACCGAAATAAATAAGGAATTTAGAAAATATTATAAGAATCTTGACGAATCACACGTTGAGTATAACCCACAAGCCCAAAATACATTCTTGGCCAAACTGAATATTCCAATCATTTCAAAAGGAATCTACAGAGAAGTTAGAAGAAGATATTACAGAGGAGGAAATAGGTGCAGCTATCGACTGCATGAAAGCAGGTAAAATGGCCGGACCAGACAGGCTTCTTATAGACCTGCAGGGCCTGAATTTCAGCGTGGGATTGCGGGTATTGCGCACAATTTAATTGATTCACACTAAAACAAGAACACTTATAATGCGGAAAATTCCCGCACACATTTACAGCGATGTATATTAATGTTCAACCAACGTCTGCAGCGGTGCTGACTGCAGGATGACTGGTCGAAACCGCTGTGTCCGACTGTCTGACTTCGACCCTGAACACACCTGTAGCTCTCTGTACCTCCCGCTAGCATACCACAGAGAAGCTAACAGTGATATTAAGTTTAAGGAAACAAACACAGACCACTGGTTAAAACATAAATCTACATCATCTGAGGCAGAACCTGCTCAGAAAAAAACAGCAGAGCCCGAAAAACTAATGCAAACAGCTCCATGTGATGTCACCATTAACAACGTTAATCCTCAGACAGGTAACTGTGACGTTACTATACACTATGCTGCGGTGCTGCGCGTTTTATCAGCTGATGTTACAAAACGTCACCTTTAAGTCACTCAGATGTTCCTCATCTAACCTGAAGAGAGAGAATGAGGCATTCAACAAAAACCTGATGCTACTGAAGCTGAATATAACTACTTAACTGTATAATACTAGAGAACTTATAATATAGTTCAGAGAGTAAGTTAACTATATAAAATAGACTCACTGGCTTCCAATCTAATTTAATCCAATACAGCAGCTCTGCTATAAATTCTACATTTATTAAGCTTATACATTTTTTGACAAGAAGGTAAAAATTCTGCTTTATGTTCATTATGGAGTGATTGTGGTGTATTAGGGTGAATTATATTGAAAGGTGTTCCTAATATATGTATAAACTTCAACAAAAAAAAGCAGAATCTATAGTAGAGCTGTTTATTGGATTGAATTATATTGCACATGTGTTCCTAATGAAGTTGCAGGTGACTGTAGTTCAGAGAATAAAACTACTAAAGTGTATACTAAATAACTAATTACTATAATATAGTTCAGAGAATACCTTAAATTGAAGGAAAGTGCCAAAATACAATCTGCAGTAAGAATAGGACAAGGTACCACCTACAGTCCCCCCAACAAAGTAAAATCCCCCCTATATGAAGCATTTAAGGGGGGAATTCCCTCCTATTTTAAAAAATGAATTTCAGGCCCTGACCTGTATAAAAAATTCAAACTAAAATGACTAAAACCTCTACTGGAAATGTTTTTGGAAGCATTCAATAATGGTAGTCTACCTATATCTTTGACTGGTGCTTTGATTACGTTGTTGGCGAAACCAGGAAAGCCTAATGATAGATGCGGGAATATGAGACAAATAAGTCTATTGAATTCAGATCTCAAAATTCTGTGTAAAATTTTAGCAAGACGGCTAAAAGAAACACTCCCTAGCGTTATTCATAGGGATCAGAATGGTTTCATTCTAGGCCGACAGGGATTTCATAATGTTAGGAGGGTTTTAAATATCACTCAGGGATTGGAGAATGTCTTAGATAAGGCCCTCCTCTCTTTAGATGCCGAAAAGGCTTTTGATAAGGTGGAGTGGCCTTATCTCTTTAATGTCATGGAATGTTTTGGATATGGAAATAATTTTATAAAATGGGTTCGTTTACTTTATACAAATCCTACAGCAGAAATAATAACCAATAAAAACAAATCAGAACCAATTGCAATCAAAAGAGGATGCCGACAGGTAGGGCTGGACTCATTGAATTTTAATCGCGATATCGATTTTGGTCTCCCGCGATTATAAAAACGTAATAATCGACATAAAACGATTATTGTTCCGCCCGGCGCGGCGCACCTGTGACATAAATCCAACGCCCCCGTCTTTCCCAGCAAGTTCTGTGTCCCGCCCCTTATATTAGACCCGCTGGAGGAATGGTGTGTTTCTGCGCAGATCTGGGAGATTTAAAATGACAGAAAGGCCTTTGGTTGACAAGAAGAAAGGTAGGACTGGGACCTCTTCAGTGAGATCACACAGCTATCAGGACGCTGCGCTCTCACACGCGCTGCATTGATAGTCGCACACACACACACACACACACAAGCGCCCGCAGTCACTCTCTAGTGCGCGCTCTTGCTCGTTCACTCCTGACTCTGGGAGATTGTGTCTCATTTGCGGGCGTCAGGGAGCCGCTATCAATATGCAGAGAGTTGGGATGTATGGAGGACATAATATATTATATTACTGGGCAGTACAACTAAGACCCATTAAATGTTATTTCTCAACAAAGAACATTCCTCAGTGGAAGGAAATGGAATCAGAAGGTTTAAGTTTGCCTCTACCTTTGTATTTATACTCTGACACGTTGCCAAATTTGATGAAACAGACTACTAATCCTATTGTTAAAAATATGATCAAGGTGTGGTTTAACCACTTAACACACGCCCCTGTTTTTTATGTTGTTAGCCTAAACGACATGCCCAAGTTGTGAGCAGCACAGATCCCACATAGTTTGAGACTCAGAGATGTGTCTGGTATCATTGGAAAGGAAACACTCTCAGGATTCTTGTAAAAGTGTCTGTGTGATTCTGTGACTTACTGACAAAGAGTGGCAGAGGTTACAATGATGGGGTTGTTTACTCGCCCATAGGTTTGCCTTTACAATGACATGTGTACAGACATTCAGGGACCTCTCAGCAGGATATAGACACAATGAGGCCAAAGCCACGGGTCTTGGCTTCATGCAGTCCAAATTTGGAGTCAAAAGACCAAAAGATGAATTTTTCTGAATTATTTTTCAACAGGTATGTCCATGCGTTTTCCTCAGGTCCTTTTTGGAGACTCCAAATGGACACTTGGTTACCAAAGCTGTATAACCGCAATCAAACACCTATAACTTCACATCCTCTTTGCCTACAATCAAAATCTTGGTCTCTAATGAAAGCTGACGCCATATTATTATTATTATTAATATTATTATTATTATTACATATAACCATATATTTTTTGTTTGGCCATATCTATCTATCTATCTGTTTATTTTGGTATAAGTCATATGTCAAGTCGAAGAAGAACCAACCGTGTACCAAAATGCTGTGTGCGTAATGATATATGGTTCAACTCTTTTACGCATCGGGCGCACGCCGGTTACGTTTGGAGTTTGTTTATGGACAGCCAAACATGATAGCTTAGTGTCATAGACCGTTGGAAACCTCTGACTATTGGCTAAAAGGTTATCAACTTCATTTCACCGAATATTTCCATAGGCTAGAACAGCAGTCAATCAAAGCCATGTCGTCATTGTTGTCGGTCACATGTCCTCATTGGCTTTGGAGACATGTACTGCCTAATCCTAAACACCGATTGGCTTGTGTGTGGTGTTGTCAGAAGCAGAAGAGGCTCACGGTCGTAAACATCTAGTCACGTGTACTCTGAGATGGACGTGCAGGTCAGGAAATGACGTAAACGGACCGTATATGGTTTGTTATTTGTGTTATTACGTTACGTGTTGGACTAAATACATGTTGACATATTGAGGAAAGTATTCCGGTTTTATGGAAACGGATTTCATATTTCACAAGAATGGATACTTGGTGAGCTGTACAGAAAGTCCTGAGTCATAAGATGATCGTTGTGGATAAAGGGAAGACTTTGAAGGTATGTAGGCATTATAGCTGTTCTTACTTAGCTCAGGGGCTAGCCGAGCTAATCGCTAATACTATTACGGCTGTGAGCAACCATATAAGTCGTGAGTGGTCTTGAATGAATCAGGACAATCTAAGCTTTCCAACGATGTACGGCATGAATATATATGTTTAAGGGTTGGTGTTTAAAACATTCAGAAGAACTTGTGGCTACCTCCTAACATCCGTCCCGTCCCGTAGACGGAACAGCGTGCGTTAAGTGGTTAAAGTTAAAAACTGTATTAAAGACCCTAATTTATTATCTCAGTTCAGTCCCATCTGGGGAAATCAGTGTTTCACACCAGGAAGAGCGGATGCTGTATTCAGAACATGGGCATCAAAAGGATTGGGAAAAATTCAAGACTTGTACCCAACTAATTCAGACAATATGATGTCATTTTATGAAATAAGGCATAAGTATGATATAGATTTAAAAAAAAAATGTAATTCCTTCAAATCAAAAGCTTTATTAGAAAGAGTCAAGATGGTCTCCTAACTAAACCCTTTATATCAAAGTTGGAAAAGTTCATATCTAAAGACAGCCTAAGTAAAGGTGCCATTTCAGAATTATATAATTTGGTATTATCCAATTCATCCGAAAACTCTGATTACAAAAGAAATGCATGGAGGGATGACCTGGAATTGGATATTTCACTAGAGGATTGGGAATCAATCTGTACTAAGGCCCACACCCAAACAATTAACTCCAGATTAAGACTGCTACAATACAAATGGTTAATGAGGACATATATTACGCCAGTTAACTTAAATAAATATGATAGTAATATTCCAGATTTATGTGTAAAATGTTCTGAAATAAAAGGTACGTTTTTTCATTGTGTTTGGCAATGTGGCAAAGTAAATGGTTTCTGGAGGCAGGTTAAAAGAGCAATACAGAAGATTACATCTAAAGAGATTCCTATGGAGCCTGGTTTCTTTATTTTAGGATTATATCCAAAAGGTCACAAGTTCCTTAAGAGTGAACAAACACTGATAAATATTTGTCTTCTGCATGCTAAGAGATCTATTGCAATATTTTGGAAAAAAAACTTGTAGTCCAAGTATTACTTTTTGGGCCAGACAAATGCTCTTCACGTTGCCTCTTGAAAAAATAACATACATACAAAAAGGGAGGCAAGGTTTGTTTGAAAAAATATGCAGATCTTTTACTGTATTTATGAAAAGTTTAGATCTAACAGAGGATGTAGAGAGTGAATAAAACTGATGTATGTGATAGCATAATTAGTGATGAAATTGAGAAAGGAAATACCCCTAAATGTCTTCTATATCTATAATTGTATTTGAGAAGATGTTCTTTTGTAATGTTGGTCAGTTTGTATATGTTGATATGGTGTGATTGCATGTATGTGATGTAAGTTGACCTATCCTGAAAAATGTTCAATAAATATAATGTTGGAAAAAAAAATGTTGGTCCCAACCTAACTGTTATACTCTATATGAACTAACTGGCTCTGTTCTGCCTTCTCCAGCTAAGGAACATTTCAAAAATGACACTTCTGTCTAAATATGTGGAAAGTCTTACATTATCTTGTCATGACTTGTTGACAGTTTACCCTTCTCAGTAAATGATCTCAACTGCATCTCTAGAACTCTGCAGTAAGCCTTTTCACAAACATTAAACAGTTTTTGCTTATCACAGTTGGCTCCCTGTCACTTTTATGATTGATTAAAAATCAACCTTAACCCTAACCCTCTTGACCTCTGAACTCTGTCCATGATCCTCAACTCTGGTAATCTGGAAGTTTTCTTGCTTACTAAATAACCTGCTCACCTATGGAAATAACACATGTAGTTTGCATTCAATGCAACAATACATTTAAATAAACTTGCTTCACCTTTCCACATACAGCCAAAAGCAAAAGCACACACATTAAGGAACTGCTCTCCAAATCCAAATAAGCATCAAACTGTAAATGTATGCTTTTGCTTTTGTCCATGGGGAACACTGTAGGAAAAGGATATGTAGGAAAACAAGAGCTGACACTTTCTATCCCTATTGCTGTAAAAACTGGTGTATAAGATATAGTCTATTTTGGGGGGTATCATGCTGGGAAAAACACTTTTCTATTAAAGACTGGTTTATTTGAATGCACCAGTAGTTATTCATTCATAAACACATATGTTTATACTCCAAAACTCTTTCAATTTACTTTAATTTGAAACACAATGAAACACACATATAACACCTGAAACAGTGTGTCTGATTAATGGTTAATGGTCTGGTAATGATTAGCTTAACTGAACTGGACCAGTATATTAAGTCAGACTGGGTTCAGGTTAGGTTATGAGTTTCAATTAAAACTTTGCATATTTAATACAGAGTGTAGCTGTGTGCTCACTCAAGTCCCAAAAACTCTTCTTCAGAGCTGTCAGTGTGTGCTGTAAGTCTCACCAAGCTCACTGTCCTCAGACTCTGTGTCAGTCCCAGAGTCAAACAAAGCATCATCCTCTGTTCCATCCAGTGGAAAAACAACTAAGTTAGTGAATCTTTTAGGCTTCACATCTGTGCTCATACTGTGTGTCTCTGTCACAGCTCATCTGTGCGCATTTGTATGTTGCGCTTCAACATAAATTTGGTCAGTAATACTGAAACATCACAGCAACTAGTGCCCTGAAATACTTCTGATCAACACAGACCTATAATCATGTCCAGAGTAAGGCTGCTCAATTAATCGAAATTTGATCGTGCTATAGAAACAGTCTGCAAAAAGCCACTTATGCATATTTCTGTCCCTCCCAGTTTTATTTTGAAAGCTTAGACAGGAAGCTGCTGCAGCTCCGTTAGTTTGACAAAAGCTGAAACACACAGTGAAATGTTTTTAACTGTAAATAAAAGTGCACATTTTCCATCCTGTGTCAGACAATGTTGAGTTTACTGACTAATTATTAAAAACCAGGATGTGTTGTGTGAACTAACTAATTGCGTTAAAGGTGCATCTTATACACCGGTTTTATGGTACTTTAATACAGATACAGAAAGCTTTATTAATCCCTGAAGGGCAATTCAGTTTCTACAGTCCACCGTATAGACAATGCTATCGTAACTGATGTCATAAACAATCATTTTCTTATTAGATATATTTTGAATATCTGAAAAGTAATGGAACACATCACTCCTGTCCCATATTTAGTGGTCCAATGGGAACAACTGTGGTTTGGCCCCACAGTAAATAGGGACCAACAACATCTGTGTCATTGTCTAAAAAGGTGCATCAGATTATTAAATCTATCCATCAGTGTAAATATGAGTTTACTTAAAAGGAAAGTCCTCCCTAAAACGAAGGCTGTGGTAATAAAGACATTAAGGACAGTAAAATCAATATCTACAACCACAGACAATTGCCTCTCTAAGCTGGATATCAGAGCATCAAATCCTCTTATCCTAGTCAGATCACTGTGGTTGCTGTCACAGATTCTGAGGATCCGCTCCATTCTTCACTGTCCACAAAGCAGCTCATGAACTTGTCCTTAGATGACATCCTCACTACTGTTTGTCTCTCAACTTCATGTGAAAAAGCCTCAGACTTCACATTTTTCCTTAAGGAATATGACTCTTAATTTACTCAAAAATAGGCTCACAGCCATTCTCACCACAAGGCGGTCCCTTTAAATATGACTCCCATCTACACTGTTCTAGTTTAACCATTGCTCACACTGCTGCTGGCAAAGCTTGATTCAAGGTATGATAGAAAAACTTCTACTGTGTTATTTCATTGCTTACCACTCTCAATTGGTGGTGATTAAGATCCTCACTCTTGCTTCCATGTTGCATGTCACAGAAGAACTGCCCTTGCACCGTGTAAATGCGCATACACCTGCCTCCACTAGCGCTAGCGTTAGCATCCCGGCTAAACGGGCAAGACTCCGTCCACACACCGAGCCTCAGACGTGACTCCGTTTCTCGGCACTCTGCTCAGCATCCATTACTTCCTATGTGATGTGGATGTCCGCCACCAACTTCAAAAAATCCCGCTCCAGCTGTCTTGTCCAAACTTCAACTTCAGCGCCGCTGTTGGCTCCAGCTGCGTCTGCTGCTGTCAGCACGCTCCAGACTGACGTCACGCTGCACAGAACCCTGGGACCTGTTGTCCGCAGCTTCAACCGGAGTTTCCTGTCATTACCCGATATGAGTCCCTACCCTACCCTCTTCTCTACCTGCTGCTGCAGTCTCTCCTCAGCTGAGGAAGCAAATCCTCACAGGTAATATTCATTTAGTTAAGTTCTGCAGTATCTGATAGACGCCTTGTTAATTGTGGCGAGGTTATCCTTAAAGAAAGCATCCTGTTCAACTCTAACTATGACTGTGTTTAATGTTGCATTTGGGATCTATGGGGTCATAAAATCTTTCAATAAAAAAAATATTTGATTGGCATTGAAACTAGCAAATATGAGGAAAAGCTTCTGATAATGGACTGTCTGCTATGATAGCCTGTTTACGGAGCCCCTCTGGTGACATTTGAAAAAAATAAAATAAGGCGTGGCCACACATTATGTATTGTCATTTCCATGAAGATACTGTTGATTGTTGCTGAGGCTCCGTAAAAATGGACAACTTTGAATTGATTTCATTTTATTTTAATACAGGATTGAATTACAATGACATACTCAAGTCACTTGTGGTTAGACATGGAGTAGTTCTTAGCAAGAGACATTCAGCTGCTCAAAATGCATGAGCTTAAACGCAAGGAATATGCTGATCTAGGGGATGTCATAGATTTCATCATTCACCAGCTGGAGTGATACCATAACAAATACGTCACTGAGCACATTTTTGTTTACATTCACCACACGCTAGTAAATATTAACCATTGTTAAGTGGAGTTTCAGGCTAATGAATGAATGAGGGTGTCCTATTAATGTTGCTCAAAGCAATACGTGCCCTCTGCTGGATCCCTCAGGCATGTAGCCATGCAGTTTACCACTAATGCATGGCCACATATTAGTATCTCCTGGCCACAAAATACATAATGCATGGCCACGCTCAGGCTGTTTGACCCACAGCACAATCTTACCATTTCTGATTTAACCATACACATACCGTACACATTCACCTTTTTAAACATTTAAAAAGTAAAGGCTCATTGATTATCTCTCAAACTAACACTGCTTTGTCCTCCATCTTCTATAACCGGTACCTGAAGCAGTGTCCTCAGGCGAGGCAAGTCGAACCCCTGTTCCTGACTGACAAAGGAAGGCTAATTCAAGGTCTTGGTTTCTGCTCGACTCCATCTCCTCTGCAAACATGAGGCCCCGCTCTGAACTGAACACTTCCTGCTCCTTCCACATTGGTGCCTCTACCTTTGCAGCTGCCCGTGTTCCTGCTTCCACTCTAAAAGCCAGGGCTCACTGGTCTTCAGGCACCTAGGAACATTACATTGCCTGAGAGTTAATGAAATGATTGCAGCTCAGCAGGCTACGAGAGCAAAGACTGAAGACTTCTGTCAAGCAGCATGCTGCTGCTGCACATTAATAGTCCACATAACTGTAGAATGTCCTCTCAGGATGCTGCATCTGAATTCATTCATGAATCTCTGAGGTCAGCATGCTGCTGCTATACATATATTTATTTGTAGTCTGGCTGATGCTTAGCATGGGCGTTGGCGTTGGGTTCCATGTTTGTTTTGGGAGTCTTGCATTGTTTTTAGCTCAGCATGCTGCTGGCTAATCCAGGGAGCATTTTAGAGTGGTAAAACTGTATTACCATCTGTTGCAATAAATCTATGACGGGAGTGTTCCTGACTGAAAGTAATTTGTTAAGTTACATGTAGAGTCACTTTATTACTCTGAGTCTTGCCCCATTTTATGTTGTATTCCTTTTTTCCAGAGAAAATCCCAAACCAGAATAAAATGTTTCATTTTAAGCTTTTACACATAAAAATGGCCATTGAACATTTTTAGACATTTAATGGTTTCAGTTGAATAATTGTGTTTTATGGTGTGACGGCACTGTTATGGAGGTTTGGTTTGATATAGAGACAAAAGCCACTTGGTTAGGGTTAGGCAAAGGTCATGTTTTTTTTATTGAAAAAATGTTTTCAAGTTTACCATCTTGGTTTTTTTTCCTAAGGTAGTTGTGGCATAGCTTGGACTTATGTTTTGGGTCATTATCTTGAACCCTGACCAACTACATGCATACCAGAGGGTACTGTATGGCATCGCTGCAGTATGCTGTGGCCGACCATGGATCCAGAAAAACAGCCCCAGACCATCACGCTTCCTCCTCCATACAACAGTTAATGTCACACACTGAGGAACCATCCTTTCTTCTTGACGGCGTAAAACTCCTGCGTGATGAACAGAATATTTAAAGTTTTGATTTATCAGTCCATAACAGCTTCTTCCAGTCTTCAGTAGTCCATTGGTGGTGTTTCATGGCCCAGGCAAGCCTCTTCTTCTTATTCTGACTCTTAGGAATGGCTTACTTTCTGCAACTCAATCTGTCAAACCTGCAACTCCAAGTCTTCTCTTCACAGTTGAAACTGAGACTTGCTTACTACGACCGCTATGAAACTGTGAGCCGCCTATCACGCAAGCTGTTGACTCTCAGAAACTTGTCTTCTGACTCTGTCGTGGCTTTGGGTCTGCCAGACCTCTTCCTTTCAGAGTTTCCCCCAGTTTCTGAATGCTTTTTGATGGCGAAGGAAACTGTACTCACTGGCACCTTGACTTTCTTTGCAATTTCTCTGTAGGAAAGACCTACATTTAAGTGTTTTTGTTTTGGGTAACCTTACTTTTTTGGGGTTTTTTTTTTACCTCTGGCAGTTCACCTCTTTTGTACCATTTCAAGCTATTCATTGGACTTGAACTGCTTGAATTTCAATTTAAAAAACTGGAAAAATTGGGGTATTCTAAAACTTTTGACCGGTGGTGTATTTTCAGTTGAAACAGGAAGTGAGCAGTGGTCTCTTCTGCTTTGATGCTTTTGTCAGCTCATATTCATCATCTGAACTGTCATTATCTATTGTCCATGGCTGCTTTATACTGTATGAAAATCTCCTTCAGTTCATTAAATTGCTACAGCATCTGAAGAAAGCAGGACTGATATGTTAATACATCTACAACACTTTGACAAGTGCCATTAGACACGGCCGTTAACTGTGTTTACCTTCATTAAATCATATGCAAATGACACCAGGCTGCTACAGAATGACCACGCACACCTCTACACACATCTGACTGTTGTGTAACACTTGCAGATCAAAAATCACTGGATCAATATAGTACTAATACAACATTGGGTTAATTTTTCACAGTGGGAATCTTATTTAGACCCTTCCAGAAAGCTGTGTGAATCCTGATTTCTTGAGCTATTGTTATGCTTTACTGTGATTGGCTCAGCTGTTTTAGAGTTATGGCACTAGTGATGTGACAGACTATGACTGTATTAATCACAACACCTTACAATATATACAATATATTAACTTTCACCCAGCCCTTTTGCACTTTATGCTACTGCATATACTTGAATCACAATAGCAAGGAGAGTCACCCATACTGTCCAAACTCAATTTTTTGATTAAAAAGTGCAAAATAAGTAATTGACAGGAGATTCAAGGCATGGCAAGGAGTATTCAACAGGAGGCCTATTCATGGAAAGCAGACAAAACAAATAAGAGATGAAAATTAAACTAGCAATAATAAAAAATAAATGAATAAAAGCAAAAAGAAAAACAAATCAATTAACAAAAGACATGAATTAATAATAATAATCCAAATAAATAAAATATGATCAATAGTTACGTAGGTAACAATGTAAAAAAATAACAATAAAAAAATAATAATGTACATTCAAAATACAATTGTATATTGTAAGTAGTAGCTGAGGTGATATATTAAATAAGGATCTACCTCTGTTCCATTAAAATAAATAATACCCTCAATGTCAACAATAATTTACTTTTGCTCCATTAGACCCAAATTCCCTGTGAGCTCAGGTTGATTGAACAGGTACATTACTGTGTAGAGGAATCAAGTAACAATGAGCTGGTCCTGAGTGAGCAGTAACACGCCTCAACTGTCTTCAGAGTTCAGCACACTCAGGCTCTGATTGGTTCCCAATAGCAGCAGGGGGACACAGACACTCTCCGAAATGAAACACACACACACAGATCCGTACAAGCCATAATTCAACCTGACCCTCTCACACACACACATTCTCCATTCACATATATTTTCCCTGTCACATTAATGTATTTACATTCTCACACCCACACATTTTTATTCTCATTTATATATTTTACTCACTCCTTCATACATTTTACTCATATTCATATATACTTTTAACTAAGACATTCATATACTGTATTTCACATCATATATTTATGTAAGCACTGGTATCAGGTCATTAGGGGTAGAGCATAACCCCACCTAATATAACCAGAAAGAACTGTACAAACAAATGATGTCATCAATATTTATCCACTATAATTTATTATCTATGAATATATCACCTTCCAAAATTGCATTATGTCATTTGTGTTAGGATTTTAGTTCATGTGTATTGGTTGCTGTGTAGCTGCTTCACACTGCACTTTCCCATCAGCTGTAGGGCTACAGTGGCTGGGGTGAATTCTACATCTGAGCTTGACTGTGCTGTGAAACTATGGCCACACTGAGCATCATACTCTCTCTGTTCACATCCTTCCACGAGAACAATGAGACTGTCACCCTGCTGAAAATGATCATTACAACACTGAGCCAGAGAGGAATGTTTCCACCTTGAAAAGCAGGAACATTTTCATTAGCAATACCATGGGACAGCCACGACTCAACTTATCAGCCATGCTGTCCATCGAAAGCCAGCTGATTCAGCAGCTACTGTACAGGACTTTATCTACAAAGTCACTGAGAAGTTTGCCCAGAGGAAGAACCGCTATACTGCCTTTCTCTTAAAGTTAACTTTGGTGAGTAAAAGCATATTTTGTCATCTTGGCTTTGTGGTGCTGGTGCATGCATTGGCCATGTGCTGGATTGATTGATAAAGATGGTGATTGTAGTGATATATTAAAGGTGTTTTGGCTTTCAGTAATGTTGAGCCCTTTGCTGGCCACTTATGGCTCTGTAGGCATATTTGTTCTCAGGTTATACTTATGGAATATTGCATTCTCAGTTCAGGCTTGGGACAGTGATAATTTAACGTGTGTAATTGTTCTCTCTGTCTCACTGTGGCTTTTCTGGTTTCTATATAAGTGTTTTGTGCCTCACCATTTCTTTGACATACATAATCGCTACTGTATGTAAGAGAGGAAATGTATGTACAGTATGTGTGAGAGAGAAAATAGTGGAAATGTGCTGTAATTGTCTGAGAAGCTTAAGTAGGGTCATGTTCAGGTCACAATCAGCATGGAAGGGGAAGATTAGATGTGAGTACTGCAGCAACCAATTAGGATATTAGGAATTATTTTATCAACCCCTAAATAGTCTCATTCTCATCCTTGTCCTTTGAGTGGCAGAGGGGCAGGCTCATCTGCACCTAACATTACTCACAGCATGGTGGAAAGTAAGAAGAGAGAACTATTCAGACCTGGCGACTCCCAAGACACCAGGCCAAGCAGCTGCACAGGGCCAAACTGGAGGACTGAAATAATCTTTGTGATGTCAGATTCAGCAACACTTTAGCAACTGGGACTCCCAGTCAGTGAAAAGGTGAGAACCATGTACATATGACAAGCCATTTTAATATTTAATAGTCAGACTGGATAGATATTGCGGATATCTGTTATTCAATTCTTCCTACATCCACATTGACATTCTTCCTAGGACAAATTATGTCACTTTTGCCACTCGTTTTCTTTTTTTATTGGGTTTTTAATATCAGATATTAACAATTACAGTTGTTGATATGCAACAGAATTGTTTCTAGGAATCACAAGACCTGTAATTTTGATTTCTTTACTAATTTAGTTTGTGTCACACTGTGGAGCTAATGCTAATGCTAGCACAAGCAGGTAAATGGACAAGCTTTCAGCGGTAGAAGCAGGTTCAGTCAGCTTGTGTTTAATGCAACATAGACTACAACTACAGACCACTGTCACATTGTTCAGTCCTAAGTTACATTACCAGTTCTCTTAAAATATTTACAGTGCCTATAAGGGCGATGCCTTTGGAGAAAAACATCTGCTGATAAGTACAACAGTATAAAGTGAAGTGTGATATAATGAAATGAAATCCTGTCATTTCCAGCAGTGAAAGTTGCATGACATTAGATTATGTATATAATGTACCAAACCTAAACTATTAAGCTAGTTATTCATACCAGTGTATTTGATTTTGTGGCATGGCTTATTTTTCTGACTGTTGGTTTTCTGCTGTGTTTGTGTGTGTGTGTGTGTGTGTGCTGTAATTCAGGTCATCAAAATAAATAAGTTCTGTAGTTAACAACAGCTGATTTACAAATGGCGCTATTCCAATCTTGCCTAACCATTACGTCACACACAATGTGTCTACGTAACCATGGAAACACGCTGCACCTAGAGGTTGCAACTGTTGTGGCTATAAAACAGTGGATACATTATTTGAGCATCATGAACGCCACGAAAAAACAACTCATTTCACTGCCAGGGCTTCATTCATTCAGTCATATCATGATATCTGGACAGTCTAGAAGAGCACCACATTTCAGAGAGGAGTTCAGGGAAGATATTGGTGAGTCTCCATATTCTCTCTACCTGGATGAAACCACTGATGTATCAGTGAACAAGCTCCTCTGCATATGTATGAAGTACCGATCACAGAAACACAGCAAGTTTGTCAGTACCTACCTGGGGCTTGTTGAGCTTCTCAGCGCTGATGCTAATGGAATATCAGAGGCAATCATTTCTTTCCTGAATGAATGTGGCCTGGACATCAAAAATATGGTTGGGATTGCCACAGACAGCGCAAGTGTTATGGTCGGAAAAAATCACTTCGTTTTCACACTGCTCAAACAGAAACAGCCTAGTTTGCAGCTTATTCGCTGCGTTTGTCACTCTCTGGATATTGTTGCTAATAAAGCTATGCAACTTCTTCCAAGCAATCTGGAATATATGATTAGAGAAACCTACAACTGGTTTGCACATTCGGCTAAATGCCAGAATGACTACAACAGTGTCTACAAGGCTATCAATGACAGTGGCTGTCCCCTGAAATTCATATCACCCAGCTCAACCCGTTGGTTGGTGATCTCAGACTGTATTGAAAGAATTTTAGATCAGGAAGATGTCCTCAAGCTGCACTTCGGTTTGGTATCAAGTGCCGCACACTGCTATGCAGCCAGGCTTTTGAATGAAATGTACAGTGACATATCAAACAGTCTGTACATGCACTTCCTCCGGCCCGTGTTGATAGAAATCAAAACGGTGAACAAATATTTCCAGCTGGAAACGGGAGATACGCTGGGTGTTTTTAGGGATCTTGACAGGCTGTACATGTTGACACTGAGGAGAGTTGTGAAGCCCAGCGTACAGTGGTCTCAGGGAACTTGACCTTAAATCATCCAGCCTCTACCTCTCACACCAGAACGCGGACCTGGGTTCCTCATTCCAACAGCAGCTGGAAGCCAGTACATTAGTGGCGGAGCTAAAAGAAGTGCTGGTGTAGTATCAAATGCGTCTTCCTGCATCCATGGAAATGCTCCGCAAACTGGAGCTTTTCTGTCCAAAGCTGGTGATGTCAACAATAAATAGACCAGGAGTTTTTCTCTTGTTCGGTGGACACCTTAGAGAGTCAGTGGAGAAACGTTGCATCAGCCGGCTTCTCGAGTGATCAGGCCATTGATGCCTTTTGGCTGGAAGTTTAGGCATTTAAAGATGCTGGAGGAAACCAGTGTTTCAAAGATTTAGCACTGGGTGTCATCAGATTGCTCACTCTGTCAATATCAAATGCCCCTGTCAAGAGAGCGTTTTCCCAGGTGACGCTGCTAAAGGATGACACCCGAAATCGCATGGGATTGTGGCTCCTTTCCAGCCTCATGAATGTGCACTCTGGCCTGAGCAGAAACTGATTGACGTCCGCTACTTTCAAACCTCCCCGGCAGTTGTTGGGGAGATTTGATTCATCCATGTATTAGCCAGCTGACCTGGCTTTCAGTGACTGTAAATAGTTCTTCAAGTTCAACATTGTTCAAGTTAATGGAAAGACTGAAGCTGATTCTCCGTAAAGGTAAGCTGATTTTTATGTAACATTATCTTGTTTGCACTGTGATTGATTTTGTTAACTGCAGCCCACTAATTCAAAGGCATCTGCCAGTTGTTTAAAAAAAAAAGTTTTTCGTGGTTTTGTGTGTTGGAATCTCTGTGATCATTCAGCTGCTCCTACAGCCGGTCATTGTGCGTCTTTCAGGACCACAGGTGTGGAAAGCGGTGAGGAAAAAGAGGGAGGGAGGGAGAGGCGCTGTGTATGTTGTATTTTGCTTACCTAGAGTAGGCCTATATGAAATGATTTTTGGACCAAGGTATGTTATTTCTGTAACAGACCTATGTAGTCTATAACACCCCGTTGCTCGGGACGCCCTCTGATGTGCAGCTGAATCTTGTGGCAAAGATTTACATGGTTTACACTAGGCCTTAATGATGCAATTTATACATCAATAAACGTCATATTTTGATCAACATTGTGTGTCTCAAGTTATTTATTTCACCAGTAGCACTGACTGAAACCTGGCTTCCATCCATCCTTTCTGGGTTTATTTTGTCTATAGCGGCTCACATGTATACATTATTACGTTTACTACACGGTTTAGGCCTACTAGTGAAATAAATAATGCACTGTTGATTAAAATGCGACGTTTATTGATGGATAAATTGCTTCATTAAGTCTATGTGCCCACAACGATTCAGCAGCATATCGCGGCGTTCTTAGCAATGCAGGGTTATACATAGCAACAGTGTTTTATACAAAAATCACAGGTAGGCCACAGGCACAAGTTCGTGTAAATGGTCTTTATGCCCAGAGTAAATTCTTCTTTGTTGGTTGCAATTTGTGATAACCATATATATCTACCATTTATCTGTGGTTAGTCTATTTGATGCAGATATTAAGCATGGGTACTTGTGAGTATTATCTATTGCATGTGTAATGATTTTACGGGTTTACACGGGTGTCTGGCAACTTTGTGGTTTTGGGCTGGTTTTTATTGGAGTGGGCGGGTTTTAAGCTGTGATTGAGCTGGAAACTGTCAATCTGATCTGGCAACACTGTTCCCAACCCGCAGACGTACTGGACAGTCGGCAGATACTCAAGATTTAGAATCTCCTTATGTGAACTACACATAGATTTATCTGCTGGTGATAGGCTTAATCAACGTTGTGTGAACTCATTTGACAAAGGCTTAAATGTAACAGACAATCATTTCTATGTAAAAGTCCAACACTGCATTTTGTGGAGCAGGCTGCACAGAAAGTCATGTGCCCCCCCTAGCGGTTGTGGCCCTAAACAACCACAAAGACCGTTTATGCATTCTCATAAGTACTTCCTAGTTCTCTGGTTTAACCCTCCTGTTGTCCTCGAGTCAAGGAAGGGAGGAAAGAAGGAAGGAAGGGAGGAAAGAAAGGAAGGAAGGACAGAGGAAATAAGGAAGGAAGGTAGCAGGGAGGAAAGGAAATGATGGGAGGAAGGAAGGAAAGAAGGACAGATGAAAGAAGGAAGGAAGGAAAGAAGGAACAGTCAATTTGACCCGGGAGAACGACACAAAGGTTAAGCACATCGTGTTGTTGGTGCGGTCCTTGCTAGGGAAGGGTTTGTATGTATGGAGGGAGGACAATTCTGAAAGTTACAGGAAGCCAGTGCAAGTCTGTGCGTGTATGTTTTGTCAGATGTATCATCAATAGTATTCTAGCCATAGGACAGGTAGGGCCTTCCCAGTAAGCTTTGTACATGATGTTCCTTCCACAAACTTTCTGTTCTATCTATTGTAAGGTCACAGAATGTCTATCTTTGTAAGATCTGCTAGTAATAATAGAGCCACTTGAGGAGTATTTGGCTAATGAGGCCGATGCAGAGGTTGAAAGACAAGAATCTGCTTGTAGATGATATCCTGATGTCCCTAGTGATACACAGAGTGCGTGGTCCTTTTGAAAGGTGAATTTTTCTCCTGTTTTTGCCTCTACAATAAGGAACTTCCACCCACAAACACTGCCTTGTGTTCAGGCTTTTCTGTGGCTCATTTTTGGTGCAGTGTATAGTGTGATAGACCATGTTGCCCTCCACATGAATTAACAAGATGTGCCTGGGTGTGACTCTTGGCAGGTTACCAGGCACCCTAAAATATTATTTTGAAATACATACAATATGTATTGTGTTTCAGGCTTTTCTCCTCATCTCATCACACAGATTGGTTCTCAATGAAAACTGCACCGAGCACAAAGCCTCAAACACAGAGCTCAATCACAAACCAACTTTCATGCATTTTACTCATTTTACTATATCATTAGATTACAGATGTTAATATGACTCACATAAGTATGAAACATGTTAGATTAATGTGTGGATATTACAATGATGTTGTTCTTGAGTCACTGAACATATCTGGGATTTCACAGAAAAATCAGTACTGATGATCTGTTTGTCTGTGTTCACAGCTGGCTGCAGCATCACACAGCTCAAATGATAAGTGTTGGGTTTAGAACCTGCTCTATGTGTAAAGTGCCTTGAGATGACTTTGTTGTGATTTGGCGCTATACAAATAAAGATTGATTGATTGATTGATTGAAGTGCATCTCCAAACTGAGAAAGAGGCTGTGTGCATTTACACACGTGGAACAGCAGCAGTAACCTCAATAACACTGGATCTGTCAACATCTGACATTAATTATTAATTAATCTACACAGGTCAGCTGTTACATACAGATTCAGGTTTATATGGAGGGATTGTCTATAATAGACTAGCCCTTATGGATGAATCCTGAGTTGCTGAGGACTTGTAATTTCTTGCCAAATCCCACAAAAAATATCACATAAAAATCAGCTCATAGCAATTTTTGAGAAAACCCGCTACAAAATCAAGCATTTTTGATTGCAACAGTCACAAAAAACTATTTCAAATAAATATAATTAAGACAAACAGTGTGTTTGTTTAATCCTCTCCTTTAAAGCCTGAAACAGGTAACACCAGTGTTTTCCAGTCCACAATCACATCTCTGGACAGTTCTCCACACCAGCAATGAATAGTGACAAAACACTGGGGGCTCTGTTGTACGATTGAAACCATCAATACAGCCATGGAACACCATCTTTGATTTTTACATGTTTGTGGTTTCCATCAATGTGCCCAAAAGAAATTGAAATCATAGTAAATGATATTTGGAAAAGTATAACAAGGTTATGCATCAATATTTTAACATAAAAGAGATCATTCCTAATAATGACTTGTTTTAGTCAATTTTATGAGTGGAGGATTAATATTTGTATTCAAGTGTTTTCACATTTACTGTCATTCAAATAAAGGATTTAGGTGCTTCTTCCACCACACCCATGTGAAGGACTGTCCAATAGGATCATTTTCTTGCAGACTGTGTCTAACATGCCACATTTGAATGGGTAACTCACATGACCTGCATTTGTGGTAAACTGAAGAATTTCAACAATAATGGTGTTCAATTTATCAGTGGGTAAACACCAAGCCTGTTTATCCCATGGGTTACTAAATAAGAGATTTGCTCTCCTGAAATGATGTATCAAGGTTTGCCTTAAAGTCCGTGTAAAGTAAGAATAAATATGTGTTCTGAGTTTGACATACCACAGAAACGTGTGTTGTTAACCACCCTGCCAAATTTGAATGATTAAAAAAATCGCCAAATATATGAAATTAGGCTTCAAAGTTGTGTAAAAATCAGCCTCTTTCTCTGCTACCAAACGCTGTGGGAGTGCCCACCGAGTTCGCTGAAACCCCGCCCCCTACCAAGTGTCACCTGTCAATCAAAGTCACCACCTCTACCAGAAACATGGACGCTATGTCTGAGAGTTTTCTGCTACTAACTCAGCGGCTAGCTTGGTGGCCAACTCGGCGGCTAGCTTGGAGTCTAACTCAGCTAACTGGCTAACTGTAGACCAGGGGTCGGCAACCTTTAACACCGAAAGAGCCATTTGATCCGGTTTCCACAGAAAAGAAAACACTGGGAGCCGCAAATACTTTTTGACATCTAAAATGAATTTATTTATGAACACATTTATTAAATAGAAAGGAAAAATATTTAAAACAACAACAACAACAACTTCCCTTTCATGCTTCGGGGTTCACCCCAGCCGTACACTTATTAATGCTTTGACTACCCTTTTGAAGATGGGCTATCATCTTATCTAAAATGAAGATAACACTGTATATATTGCTTTTTCTTACCTTTACACTTTGGATAAACAACTAAAGTGTGTTGCTTATGAAATCCACGAAGTGCTACAGAGAAATTAAATTTTATCTATGTAATGAACACATTTTGAACATTTTGAATTCTTGAAAAAATAATACAATGTCTGAATGTCTCTTTCAAATAAATTAAAAAGCTGAACATAAATCATCCATGTAGCAAACAAAAGCAAAAAAATGCTGTGAGCCGTCATCCTTATATCGCCTTTGGGCTCTCAGAGCATGTAGCGGATCCTTGACCTGAATTTAAAAAATAAATTGGGGAAAAAAACACTGTGTCACTAAACAATGAAAAATAAATATTTGCAGAATATCTGCATAAATATTTATTTTACCTGGTTAATGGGACTTCTGCTCCTGAACCTCTGCGCACAGCGTCTGCAAATCAGGGCTGTACGAAGACACTCTCATCTTTACGCAGGACTGTAAGCTGTCATCTGTGAGGCGTGAGCGGTGTTTGTTTTTAATGTAGTTCATGGTGGAGAATAGCTGCTCACATACATATGTGGATCCGAAGATCGACAGGACTCCAAAGGTATATGTCTTCATGTTCATGTAGGTGTCGGGGGCATTCCATGTTTCAAACACGAGTTTGTCCGGTCTTGGAAGGTTCTCAATATCACTCCATTTGTGATTCTGAGCAAGAGTGGCCTTCTGACGGGCAACATCTTCAAGGTCCTCTGTCAAGCGAATTTGGACACCCACATGTCTTTGTCAGCTATGTCAGCCAGCTCCAGCTCCAGATCAGGTTGACTTACACCTGCAAATGCAGTCACATTTAGTAGGGATGGATCGATGTTCAGGGGAGTGACGGGGAAGGACAATGTGGTTTTTTCCTCTCTGAACTCACGGAATCGTTTCCCAAACAATGCTTGCATTGTGGTGATTGCAGACTGCAAATACTCTGAATTGATCACCTTGTGAGCTTGTTTGAACTCCCTTAAAGAGGGGAAGTGAGACAGTGTGCCTCTCTGTAAATCTCTGGCTAAAACGGTCAGTTTGCGCTCAAACGCTAACACCTCCTCCAGCATGTGTAGCACTGTACCTCCTCTCCCCTGAAGAGTTGTGTTCAGCGTGTTCAGGTTCGCTGTCATGTCCACCATGAAGTGCAGCTTTTCCAGCCACTCTGCCTGTTCCAGCTCAGGAACGGTGAGCCCTTTGCTGCTCATGAAAGTTTTCACCTCTCCCAGACATGCAGCAAAACGTTTCAGCACCTCTCCTCTGGACAGCCACCGGACTCTGTTGTGCAGCAGGAGATCAAAGTATGTGCTGTCCACCTCATCCAGTAACGAACGGAACTGGCGGTGATTTAAACCTTTTGCCATTATTTTATTGACAATCTGAATGACAACATTCATGACCTCTGTGCATTCTGAAGGAAAGGTTTGCGCGCACAATGCCTCTTGGTGCAGGATGCAGTGAAAAGTGAGCAGCTTTCTATCCAGTGACTTCTGCAGCAAGGCCACAAAGCCCCTGTGCGCTCCTGTCATACTCGGTGCCCCATCAGTAGCCACTGACACTAGGTGGGTTGTTTTTATTTCTTTGGCTCGTAAACAATCAAGCACAGCCTCACAGATGTCCTCCCCCCGTGTCTGGCCTTTTAATGGTATCAGCTCAACCATTTCTTCCTGTGGTCCAGCAGAGTTCACATATCGGCAGAACAGCGCTATTTGTTCAATGTCACTTTTGTCTTTGGACTCATCACAGGCGATTGAGTACGCTGCAGCTGAATTGATGTCTTTAATTTGCTGTTTTGTGATATTTTCTGCCATTTTTATGGTTCTGTCTTTGACAGTCTTCGCAGAGAGAGGCATCTCTCTGATTTTCTGCACAATTTCATGCTTGTTTTTAAAGTCCGCGAATAGGTGTTCTGAAATCTTAAGGAATGATTGTTTCATATATTCTCCATCTGTGAACGGTTTCCCATGCCTGACTATTTCCTGAGCGGCCACAAAACTTGCATATGTAATTGAATTTGCAGACTTCACCCACTTCTTGAAGTGATTTTTCGTCAGATCAGCCTTCCGCATCAGTTCCGAAACAGCTTTCTTTCTCTCTTCTCCCTCTGGATATTTTTCAGCAAAGGCTCTGTGTGTATTGTTGAAATGTCTTGCGACATTTGACCGTTTATTGTTAGACAGTTTTTCTCCACAAATTAGGCATACTGGTAGGCCACTCTCATCAGAGGTAAATGCAAATGAATCTGTCCAGGCATCATTGAATGTTCTATTTTCTTCAGATATTTTTCTTTTCTTACATTTCTCCATACTTGGCCTTGCTGGGGTTGAAAGTCGCGACAAATGGACAGCGTTTTGGCGGGTATACCGGTGTTCAAATCAACTGGTTGATGCCGGGTGACTTTTTATTTATTTATTTATTTTTATTTGAACATGTATACAGAATATGGTGTCCAGTATTTCGGATCTCACAATTGTACTTCACAACATGAGGCATCATGCTTGGATTAAGCAGGTGAAGCGAGAGATCATCAGATATATATATGGACGTGCATTCAGGCATTCGCGAGGTCAGCTACATTTTCTCTCCGTGACTGGAACATCTGCAGTAGCGGACCTAATTTGTAACACCGGCTTTCGCGAGTATGACGTTTATTTTGAGCGACGAAAAACAATAAAATATATTTATTCTAATATGTCAAGATCACAATAATCTTCCAATTTAGAACTAAAATATTAAAGAACTAACACAAATAAAAGCCACTCAGAGCCGCAGTATAAGGATGAAAGAGCCGCATGCGGCTCCGGAGTCGCGGGTTGCCGACCCCTGCTGTAGATTGTAGTAGTAGTAGTGTGTGCTGAATGTATTTATACCTCTACCGCAGCAGGGCAATCACGTGCCAGTGATTTTCAGACCCGCCCACTAAATCCTGAACACAGAAATGTTGAAACACAGTTTGTGAAGCCTAGCTCCACAATTCAAATCTAAATGGTTGAAATGCTTTTTACACCTTTTTTAGAAATACATTTATGACCTATTTAATGTGTTTAGAAGAAAATGTCTGAATTCACTTTACATGCTCTTTAATGTCCAGTCATGACAGCACAGAACTGTTCTCCCATCTGGTTCTTTGTCTGGTTTCATAAACAGTTATGAATAAAAGAAAACATGAATGTATTTGCTGCTTCTCTATTTCTTGAATTTTCAACAAATCATGGGGAAAAAAATGTCTGTCATTTTCATTGCTATTTACTCCCCAAATAATACACTGCACATCAGTTTAAGGATAGCTTGATTAAGTCTTGCTCATGTATTTCCTGGTTTGAGAGTGAACTTCCAGATTCGGTCCGAGAGGGAGACACTTTATCTACGTTCAAACTTTTCTTTTTGATAAAGCTTATAGTTAGTTATTGTATACATACACACGCACACACACACACACACACACATATACGAAACAGAATATACTGTATGTGAGAGTAAAGAACATTACATGTATGTGTTGAAAAGTAAAGTGTATACTGTATGTATGTGAGTGCAAATATAGGCATGAAAAAGGAGAGTGTATGTTTGTAAGAGGGTCAGAATGAATTATGCTTGTACAGCCCCTCACACACACGCACACACACACACACACACACACACACACACACACACACACACACACACACATATCAGGTACAGCAATGATATGGTGATGAGAAAGAATTTTCACTTGCTGCCTCACATAAAAACAAACATACTGACACACATTCAGATAAATATAGCAACTTCTACTCACACAGGCCTGCTATACTTCACCAACACACATTACAAACACACATTACCACTGAGGAGCCCTGTTTCCATACTGCATACACACACACACACACACACACATCCATACAATCTGCCACACAAACATCGCTCATCAGTTTGAGTGACAGTTTACAACAAGCAATTAGTTGTGCATGAGTGGGAAAAAATGAATATGGTGAAGAAAAGCAAATTTGTCAAACAATCTACAGTGTAAAGCAGAACATGACAGGTACTGTAGGAAGAAAACTGAAAACCTAGAGTAAGAGTGTGTGTCTTGACAATTATTGTGTGTGATTGAGTGTGTGTGAAGGCATTAACACCAGGGTTGGTTTTCTCACAAAACATAGAAGGTGATAAAATTGCTGCTTTGAGTTGTCACACAGTGGTGTATCCCAGTGCTGCCAGTGTGTGCTTTCAGAGGGAAATATGGTTGTGCATGTTCTGATGTGTGTGCCATGTGTGGACAGTGTTGCTGAATCATCCATTAGTTCAATTTACTCTTGAGATGGGTGGTAAATGAAGGTACATTAAATGTTAAACAGTTGTGACTAATATGTTAACAATCTTTAATTTTGTATCTATTTTAATCATTTTCACTTTATTTTATTTTTAAAACATTATCATCATTTTTATTTCTCATGTGCATGAATCTCAAACTGTTACTGTTTACTGTCTACATTATCATATATACTGCTTTATAATTGTCAGTCATCTGTGACCTAACTGACTGTTAACCTAAACCATGACCCTAACCCGAACCTCACCAGACCTTTACTACAGCTTTATCACATCATAAAACACTATCACATTATTAACAGTGATTTGTAATAGTTTTGCGAATTATTTTTATTCTTATTAACATTAAGCTATTATTAAGCTTTTCCTTGTTTCAGTCATGTACTGTATATAATGTTACAAAGTCAGATGTTCATATTAAACTATATTAAAGTATATTAACTCATATTAAAGTGTCAAATAATGAGGAAAATGAATGTAGAATGAATCTACTTTCAGCCTGAGCTGACATCTGCTCCTCACAACGTGCACCATTTCCCTGTTTTTCCATGACACACAAGCAAAGTAAAATACGTAGTTTACCTGTTGGAAGTGTGCTGGTCATTGCAGCTCTTCATCAACCATCATTATCACAGTGGCTGTTCCTGCTTGTACTATTCCTCCCTGCACCGTTTCTAACTGATCTGCTTAACACTGAACTCCAAAAATCTCCATATGTGATTGTTTTTAGTACTGCTAACAAAGCTCTGCTAAATCATATTCTCTACTGTAAAGTCTTTATAATAAAACACCTTTACTAACCAGTTAAGCAGGAAATTCTGGGTTTGCATCTGCAGTGACTCAACATGACTGATACGACTGCCATCTTGCAGGCTGGTCAGGAAAAGTTAAGACTGCCTGTTAGACACACAGACAGAAATGAGGAGCTGCATAAACAGGCTAGAGCAGATACATAAGGATTTTTTAAAAAGTGTGAATCATGCAAAGCTACTCCAGGGAAGTCCCAGGATTAAAAAGAAGAACAGGAAATGAGAAAATGAGAATAACAGGTTCCCTTTAACCTACAGGAGTGTACTGTGTTAGATTACTGACGAGTGACACTGAGTCAAAAATGTCTCTGCAGAACTTCCTGCAGAAATGGACCGAGGACCAAATCATCTGTCAAGCAGCCATGAATTACCACTGTCACTGACAGAATGAAGAGCTCAATAAGACAATCAGAGAGAATCATTTTGACCACTCAGAGAGTCTAACAATGTAGTATGTCACTGATACAAAGGATCATAATGGCTGTATTTGAAAACAGGCTTGGACAATTATGTTATTCTCCAGTGCTAGTATTTCATATTCCACTTTTATAAGAAACAAAAAGACTTTAAGGATGCGGACTGTCTTCCTTTCAGGCAAACAGTGTCCCAGTGAAACATTCCCTAGAGAAATAGTCTGATAAAGTGTTTCTTATCTTTAGAAAAAAGAAATCCTGCAGCTAATGGATGGACAGTTAATAATCAGAGTCTTCTTATATTCATATCAGGTGGTGGACAAACTGACTAACTGACTATGAAACTAGTAAGCTCTGGTTGAGGAGTTAAAACAAAACAAAAATCATTGCAGCTTGTGTCTGAAGGCATCTTGCTGGTTATCTCTGAAAGAGAGAACACTTACAACATGACATTCAGAAAAGCTGATCCATGGCGCTCGGTCCTGCTCCACACTCTGTTTGGCTGCCAACTGATAAGATTCACCTGATCTTGTGATCAGTTTTTTCTGCTCCACAATATATTTCTCAGAATCATGTCAAGATTTAACTTAAAATACTGCTTGACATAAAATAACCCACAGAAATGAAAAGACAGCTTGAGCTTTGCACATTATGATAAACTGTAAATGGAAAAAAGACAGAATTGAATTGAGAGAGTGAAGGGTGGGAACGGTGACAAATAAGAGTGAGTTGGAAAGAACAAGAGCTTCCTTCTCTAATTCCACAGACTATTAAATTGTAATTTCAATGCTTGATATATTTATGCATTAAAACATTATAGCCCAACCAATTACTATGCAGACTTAGCTCTAGCGGTCCACACAGTCGCCTCACAGGCAGGTTTGCATTAAATATACAGAGTAAAATGAGAAGAGTTTATATTTTAGTGTTGGTGAAATTTGAACAAACGTAGAATGAATTATACTGTGGACCAAGTCAAATTCCTTTTATTACAAAACCAAGTGTCAAAATACAGAATCTTTAAAATCAAAACTGGAAGTGTCATTTTACTAGATTAACTCTAAACTCTTCACTCTAAACTCCAAATCTGGCTCTGACTCACTAAATTCACTCTGCCCTGACCGTCATACACACCGACTGAAGCCACAATCTCTATCGTGAAAACTGCAGACTGGTTTTAAGATTGTTTTAACTTTACAGTGTTAGTTATCAAACTTTCTGTTATGGTTTGATATTGATGTTTCTCTTCTGGTCACATGGTTTGATTACATTTTACACTTGGGGCAAAGACTGTAGATATGATAAACTTTTCCAAACAATGCTGCCTGCCTTTCACATGTTCATCACTGAAACCAAGCAAATAGTTAATATAACAGCACAGACAACACGCTAACTCTGGATAGGAAATAATATCAATAATGGTGCCAATTCTACAGATTTACACAATGGTCCGAACAAATTCCAAGTTTGTGTCTTGTGTGATACGCCAAGAATAACTTTGTGATTCATCCGCCATTGATCATGCTTTGTGTAAAAAGCTTCAGACATTTATTCTTCTTACCACAATATTCTACTGTATTCTGAAAATTGGATTATACTAGTGATCAGAAGATTTTTGGGACCGATGCTGATACCAATATTAGGAAGTTAAAAAAATCTGATATGGATATATATTGGCAGATAATACCTCCATTACACATCTTTGTCACTACAAAACTAAATATATAATCTGCTGTGAAGCATTCAGCTAATAGTCTGAAAAGAATGTTTTTGCAGAAAGTTCTTGCTCTTCTGAGGTCCAATCCAAAAGGTGAATAAATCTTCTGTCATATGCAACCCCAACACAGATGGTCACGAATGTAATAAATATTTGGTTTGCACAAAGAATTGTGATTCTTCCTCCAAGATTCATACTCAAAATAATATGTAAGGTTAATATCTCTTTGAAGTCCAGAAATTGTGTTGTTGTAGTACATGTGTAATGTTTTTGAGGGTGTTTTTGGTGTGTTTGTGTGTGTGTGTGTGTGTGTGTGTGTGTGTGTGTGTGTGTGTGTGTGTGTGTGTGTGTGTGTGTGTGTGTGTGTGTGCAGGAACATAACTATCCTGAGGCCAATACACAGCGGAGTGCAGGGAGGCTCCCTTTATAATTAGACGCTCAACAGATAACATGTGTGGTTAAAAAGGGGATACAGAAGCTGGTTCATGACTGGGATGCAACATCTTCAGTCTAACAGTAAACTGTATATGGGGGTTATGTCTCTGTTTAAAGATTTAACAGGAGTTCCAGCGTTTTCTCTATTGCAATGATTTTGAAACAGCAAACCTGAGAAGAGGGTTCACAAACCTTTCTTTTAAAAAAACTCCCAACAAAGTTGAGCTGTGAGCTAATGAATGCACATCTTGCAGGTCTGTTCTACACAGATGATTTAAAGACATACTGAGCCTCTAAACCCACATGGGTGTAAATTGTTTGTTTCTAAATGAACAACACTTGTTCATGGTGCATGTTTGTAAGATCATCAGAATAATTAATGCCATGAGATCTGTATATCACATTACCTGTTAGCAGAGTTGGGACAGAAATAAAAAGAATGTGCAAAGCGGTCTGTGACAGAAGGATGGATGAAAGAATACATTCCACTACAGGTGATGTTACACTGTCAAAGGTGTTAGCTGCTTTCAGACTTCAGTCTTATACATCCTGCTGCTATCCACCAACAATAACCTCATCACACAGCTAAACTGAGCAGGTCGTACAAATAATAACAGGCTATCATAAATGTCTATTGTTGTAGACCTTGAAAATGATGTTACTTCATTATAGTCTGTATACATAAGAACAGCAGCCACCAACCTGCAGTTGTTTACATTGTCAACAAAGGAGGTCTGAAAGCACCTTTATATTTTTCCCCCCAGAAAATGACCTGCATATGTGAGGAAGCTGCTGTGAGAATTTTCCAAAATACACTTTTCAATTTTAGTTAATTTCAGTAAAATATAAAACTCCCAATTCATTCAGATTAAATACTCATAATACTTAAACCAAACTTGCTATTACAGGATTTAAAAATAGTACATGGCTGACATTGTATTCATACTGTTTCACCACTGAAACTACTGTATTTTCAAAGGAAAAATTGCAGCAGATAACAGATGTTTGAATCTGACGATTTCTTCCAGATTTCATCAGATCCAATGGGATTCAGTTTGTGAGAAATGCTTTGTGTGCCACTTTGTGTGTGTGTGTGTGTGTGTGTGTGTGTGTGTGTGTGTGCGTGCATGGGTGCGTGCCTGCGTGCGTGTGTGTGTGAGACACAGAGGCACTCAGTTCATGTCAGACAATCCATCACTGGCAGCTCTTCTTGCGGGTGGATCACTGCAGGTTACGGTTGCGCTCCCTAAGCATTGTGGGAGCTTGATATATGTGCTGTCGACTGGCAGTTAATGAAACAGCAGCCAGAGCAGCCAGCCTCCCTTCCACTGCTACTGCCTTTCTCCACTCTCTGTCCTCCTGCTATCTCCACCTGTGTTTCCTCTCCATCTACTTCGTCTCTTGTCTTTCTGTTTACCTCCAGTCTTACAGAAATCTAGAAAAATATGCCTCCACTGATTCTTTGCTTTCTAAATTGCCACCTAGTTATGATAGGAGTGTGCATATTCCAAAAAATATATATCTAAAAATATTAGATATTTCTGCATTTCTACATTGTTTCAGTATTGCCCTGTATATATATATATATATATATATATGTATATATATATATATATATATATATATGTGTATATATATATATATATATATATATATATATACGTATGTTAAATGGTAAATGGACTGTACTTATATAGCACTTTTCTAGTCTTCTTAACCACTCAAAGCACTTTTACACTACATGTCACATTCATCCATTCATACACATTCATACACTGATGACAGGAGCTACCACACAGGATACCAACCTGCTCATCAGGAGGAAACTAATGTTCACACATCATTGGTGCAGCCATCGGGAGCAATTTGGGGTTAAGGACATATCATCATGTGGACTGGAGGAGCTGGGAATTGATCCACCGATCTTCTGATTGTTGGATGACCGTTCTACCTCCTGAGCCACAGCTGCCTCAATATATATATACATATATATATATATATATACATATATACACACACTCACACACATGCGTTGACATTATGTATTACACAGCTAAATTTATCAACATCATTAAAGGGGGAAGGCGAAGAAATCAGAGGCTAGCTAGTTTGCATTTAATGAGATGAAAGAGAGATGAAATTATAGCAAGTACCACTTGATGGCTTCTTGATCAAATGTAAAGATGTACCTATAATATCTGCAATGCAGTCAAGTGGGGTAATGTTTCAAGCTGTTGCTCCTGAACAGCTGCCAGTGTCTGTGTCCCTTCAGTCTTGCCAAGCGGTCAACACTACAACCGAGCCAACAGCTTCAGCTAATGCTAGCCAAACAACAGCAACAGAGGTCAGGGTCAGAGAAATATCAAGGCTTGAATCCGACTTGCCAACTCAAGCACGCTTTAGCCAATACCCCACAAGGAACAGCAGACAATTTTGCCGCATCTATTATGACAAACATGAGCTGATTGAATATTCTGTGTCTACTGAATGACTCAATTTTCTGTTTCACTTGCTGCCACTTTGGAGATGTGTCAAGTGTCTGAGACAAACATGGGGCTCACTCCTGATGATAGCATTTCCTGTTGGAAGAACATTCAGGCTCAGATCAGAGGACATGGACTCAGTTAACGTCACATGGGGGCTGTGGTGGCATGGACAAACTTCAGAAAGAAGAATTCAGGAAAACTGGACTCAACCATCGCCACAACAGACACAAACAGGTTTGTAGAGGTCTTGTAAGCACTGTTCTGAGTTACAGCCTGGGTTTTGTGAGGGCACAGTGAGGAGGACAGTTCTAAAAAGGAACATTTCCTCAAGTTTGTTGACATGCTTTCAGGGAATGACAAGAGCATCAAATCCAAAAGTAACAAGAGATATGGGCAATACGCTTCACCAGACGCACAAAATGACATCATACAGTATGTGTTTTAGGGGAAAGATTTTAAAAAAGACCATAATTGAGGTGAAAGAGGCTGGTTTCTGTTCTATATTGGTATATGAAACAAAACATAGACAGAACGGCTTGCTATGTTCATCCTCTATGTTCACAGTGGAATTATTACAGAGCAAGCAATTGGTTCCTATGACAAATCTTAGTGCAGAAGAGTTCGTGAGTCAAGGTATAGACATGCAGCTATGTGTGAGAAAGTACTATGATGGTGTAGTGGAGTTAATGATTCCACTTGTAATTTCTAACTGTCCTGTTTTTAATGTATATTTGCACTGAATTTAATGTATCATTGGTCATTTGTCTGTTTCATATTGTGTTATGTATTTTATTATTATTTTCTCTGCATAATAATAATGGATATTACCACAGAGACTATGAGAGTAATATGAGTGCAGCGCCCTCTGCTGGGCCCCTACAGACTTGAGAGGTGCCCCCTGAACTCAGGTAACAGTCTGTGAATGCTGTCTCTGAGGTACGTGCACATTTTATCATCTCCGTAAAAATATGGATATTAACCTTGTTTTTATGGCTAAAAGTGTGTTTTCTGTACTTTGTATGATGACTTAAACCTCTGATCACTGGAGAAAATACTGTATGTCAATATTGCCTGTGTTTTGAATTGTTTAAGTCAGTGGTTTGCTTAATCTCTGTGTGTAAATCGTAGCTGCTAGCCAACTTATCTTTATCTTTGTATCTTTATTTTAGCATTTTTGAGAAGTCCATGTGAGAGACTGAATGTGGGATATCACTCATTTTACCATCAGAATAAATGGCAGGTTGATGCCGAAAGTGACAGTGGTGGTGCTTCTTTACAGTACACGACCTCCACAATGGCACCAGTGTTATGCAGGGAGCGGTATACAGGCAAGGATAAAAAAGCAAGTGCCACATTGCTATGCTCACTATCTTAACCTCATGCTGGTCAATACAATAAGAGATATCCCTCACACCTCAAGAGTTCCTCAGCATCATCCAGACTATGTATACTTCTATCACACAGCAGTAATATAAGGCACATACTATTCATTGAGGCTCAAACTCAGTTAAGCCAAAGAGTTCTGACTTCTGCTTTGCTTGAGTGCAGACGCTTCGCTCTTTGCTCTCTGCTTTACTTTCTTTTTTCCATTGAAATCCTGTCCTTTTCCTACAAAATTTATGGAAAGCAGGTCCTGGATACTTCTATATCACTGGGAGCTTAATTTATGAAAGTATCTGAAGGCTACCACCAGGGACGGACTGGGCGGTCTGGCAATTAGGCAGATGCCAGAAAGGCCGCGCAGAGGTCTAGACCGGCCGAGCACGCCAAATTGATCACAGCGGCCCCTAGTGGCACTGACGTGGCCCACTCTCTCTTGCATGCTGAACAAGTACCTAACGCGCTTCTAGGTTTCATATCTCTTATGATTTTGCATGCAGTACTTGGCACTGTTGACCTGATTGGTATTTATACCACACATACCTGTATACATCATAGTCATGGTGTATTTCAAGTTTTTACATCAGCCTGCTTTACTTTTGAAGGGAAATTTCTTGTTATGATTTAAAAAAATGTTCATGGTTTGAAATAAAACAAATCTACTGGTATTTTGTATTTGATTGTTTGAGAAAATTAAAATGAAGCAATGCCTTCTGGGAATTTCATGGCAGTGTAGTAAATCGCGTAAAAAAGTAAAAAAGTGTAGTAAATCGCGTCTGTGCATTTGTGTGTTGGAAGTTGGACTAATGGTGGTCAAGTCATTCAGTATATTGGTTGTGGTGGTGATTATACGATTAACTGGTTAGAAAAAATGAATAGAGGCACTAAGCGACAGAAAGGGGGAGCGGAGAAAAAGAGAGACAAGATCAAGAAAGCGCTGCTGTTTGAGGGTGAAAAATGCGCCAAATTGGATTAATTTTTTTGTTGCGGAAAAGAGCAGGCTCCTTCGCAATTTGTTAACTGCATGACGGTAAGAGAAATGTTTTTATTATGGAGCGGCTGGCTCTAACAATCTATTCATAATGGTTTATTTGTGCATTGATATGACAATTTTCTTATGCAGTTGTTGAAAGTATGGGAGTTTATCTGCACCATCATTGGGGCTATCAAAAATGCTTCTCTTTCCGTGCGTTGGGTCTGCATCTGCGAGTTGGGCCGCTTGTGGGTGCAAATGCCAGGGCCGTTTTTTTATCCCAGTCCGTCACTGGCTACCACTATTATTTAACCTCCTTTACTTAATGAGCGTGGCCTATCAGCAGCACAAGCCTGCACTATAGTGACTGGGATTGAGGAGCTCAGCTAAGCTAAGCTAATTAGCAGCAAGATGCCTCCCTTTTCCACGCATGATTACCACAAACTTCTCCAGAGGATAGCAGTACTGGAGACGAAAATTCAGCGACTTGAAGTCAATGTGGAGGTAAATGGACAATATGGGAATGAAACCACTCTACTGATGACCCAAATCAGTAGACAGGAGCAGGCTAACAGACAGCTAATTAGCACCACCAAGAAGCAGGAGGCTGGTGGTTACGGCAGTAAATCAACCAGTAGTCCTCCCTGGAACTCTCTTGGTGCAAAGCCAAAGAATAAATCATCGCTTCCCTTAGATATGGGAAGACGGTTAACAGGCAGAACCCAGCACCCGGAGACTCGTGATGAAACTGGGTGGCCTGCACTGCCATCGCACAGGAGGTTCTCTTCAACCCCAGTACCAAGGAGAAAACAGCCGTGGACTGTGGCAAAAACAAAAAGTAAGAGCAAACCGACCCAAGACACAGGGATTCTACTAGAGAACAGATTTGCTCCGCTTTTACAAAATCCTGACTCCCCAAAAGAAAGGTCATCTTCCAGCACCAGAGAAAGGTATGTGGCTAAATCAAAAACTAAAAGGCCGCAGAAAGAGCTAACCACTGGGCCTCAGACGCTGATAGTGGGTGACGGAGCTGTGAATAAGATAAAACACTTTTTCAACAAAAACACCAAAGTACTCTGTTTTACCATCGACATGGTGTCCGATATCTCAGAGAAAATTCTGGAAATCACTGCTGAGCATCCGACAGTGAAATCTCTCATCATACACACAGGAGCACTTGATGTTGTCAAGCAACAATCAGAGGTATTGAAACGGGATTTTAATGATCTGCTGAACAAAGTTCGATGTCTGAATACTGAGGTGTTTATCAGTGGACCTCTACCGACAGTTCGGCGAGGAGACGAGAGATTCAGCAGGCTGATGATGCTCAACAGATGGCTCAAAGATACGTGTGCCGCTCAATCAGTGAATTTTATTGACAATTTCAACATTTTTTGGGAACGCAGACACCTCTTTAAGGCAGATGGATTTTGCCTTAACAAGTCAGGAGTACAGCTGTTAAACTACAACATTTTTTATTTTGTGCGTCAGTCACCAGCAGTCCCTGCCAAGGACAAGAGGCGAGACAATCCAAAACAACAGATAAGACAGCGTTCTGGAGAAGAATTGCTACCGCCTGAGATAAGGACTGACCATGAAAGTTAGCACACCCAGAGAGAGGCTTTAACGTCATCGTCCTTACCCGAACACAAGGTGTCTCCCCAGCCCCAACAGCCCAACAGGAGGAGTCTCCCCCAGCCCCAACAACCCAACAGGAGGAGTCTCCCCCAGCCCCAACAACCCGACAAGTGGAGTCTCCCCCAACCCCACCAGGAGAGTCCCAACTTTCACCCACCAGGACCCCATCCAGCCTTTCTTCTCTCCACTCAGTCAGGACTTCCCATTTCTGGATTTCACCGACAGGATGAATGACCTTGTCAATGTTGGAATCCAACTCACACCACGCCCAAATCCCATTTTTTCTCCCCTCAACTTCCCTCATCGTCGAGCCCCTCCCATTCCACCACGCTGGAAAACACCATCACCCAAAAGTCACAGAGCCCCCCCACCTCCTTTGACTCAGATCATCTGTGAGTCTGACTGATATGTGCCAGGTCCAGGCTGCAATACTGATACCAATAATGTTCTCTTTCTCTTCTCTTTAAATCTGTATTTCAGTGCAAGGAAATTACATTAGGTGATTTTAGCTCTTTTGAACATCTCTGTTTTTTTATTAAAAGGTGATCCAAAAGTTATTTTTTTAATCATTTGCAGACCTCCAAGATACTCAGGAAAATTCATTGATGAGTTTGCTGAACTGCTGTCAGTTATCTGCACTGACTACAACTTTTTTATCATAATAGGGGATTTTAACATTCATGTAGACAATAACATGGACAGTAACGCCAAAGAACTCTCTGCTCTACTTGACACTTTTGGCCTCTTGCAACATGTGAAAGGGCCCACACACACTGGAGGACACACGATCTGGTTATCTCTAAAGATGTTGACATTTCTTCTGTTGATGTTAATGACTTGACTCTTTCTGATAATTTCTGTGTGTTCTTTGACTTACAGATCATTCCAAATGTTCAGTTAACCTCTGTGTCTGTTAGGAGAAAGTACATAAATGAGAATACCAGTGCAAAGTTTATGGAGGCTATAACTATGTCACCAGCTGTGAGTGCAGAGTCAGTTGATGAACTCCTGGATACATTTAACTGGAAAATCTCAAATGTCATGGATGCTGTTGCACCTATTAAAACTAAGACCTTGAGCAGAAGGAAAACACCATGGAGGAACACTATGATGATAAAGGCTTTAAAAACAGAATGCAGAAAAGCAGAGCATAAGTGGAGAAAAACTAAACTTCAAATTCACCTTGACCTCTACAAACAAAGTCTTTGTAATTTTAACTGAGTTACTTAAAGCTAGACAACGACACTTTCCTGAAATTATTAATAAGAACATCAACACTCATACTATGTTTGCTACGGTTGATAAGCTTACAACCCCCCCCCTAAACAGATAGCTTCAGAACTCCTTTCCACAGAAAAATGCAATGAATTTGCTTTTTCAGTGAAAAAATCCAGTCCATAAGGTTAAATATCAACACAAATCAACAAAACAATAAAATGATGCAATCCCTAAGACCTCCCAGGAATAACTCAACTGCGAATTTAAGAATTTAATACAGTTGACCAAAAAACCATAGAGGAAACAGTGCAGCATCTAAAACCATCAACATGCTGTCTTGACACAATGCCATCAGACTTGTTTAAAACTATTGTGAACTCTGTCCAAACAGATTTGCAACAAGTAATAAATAGCTCACTTAAATCAGGTGTGTTTCCTAAACTCCTAAAAGTAGCTGCCATTAAGCCACTCTTAAAAAAGAGAACGCTGGATGCTTCCATGTTAACTTCCATGTTAGCTTCCATGAAAGTGGTTTTTAATCAACTCAGCAATTTCTTGAACTCCAGTGGCCCAGTGTTGCCAACTTGGCGACTTTCTCGCTAAATCTGGCGACTTTCCAAACCCTCATAGCGACTTTTTTCCTCAAAAGCGACTAGCGACAAATCTAGCGACTTTTTCTGGTGTTAGCCTATTGGAGACTTTGAAGTGAAAGCACGTATCGTTACTGTCCTCAACGAGTAGTGGGTGCTGCCCTGAGCCCCTCCCCTGTCCCAAAGCAATCACAGGCGGTCAGGTTCACAGTAGCCTCACACAGCTGCAGTCAGAGCAGAGAGGAGACCCACACCACACCGCATCCACCCTGCATAACAGTCTTTTGATTCAATTTGATATTCTAACATTTAACAATAAATATCAACATGTATTTACATTTTAAAAAACAAACAAACCAAGAATCAACATAAGAAAGCTCATTTGTAGTTCTTAACATATTTAGGGTTTTTAACTCACTTTTTGTCTCTCCCAAGACGTTATTCCTTTCTCCTACATCGTCCATTACAATAACATGCACATGATAATTATGCAAATTAGACGATGACGTCATTTAGCGACTTCTAGCGACTTTTAGGACAGCCAATAGCTACTTTCCTTACTGAGGAGTTGGCAACACTGCAGTGGCCTTTTTGACAAATTTCAATCAGGCTTCCGACCTAACCACAGTACAGAAACAGCTCTTATTAGTGTGTTAAATGACATAAGGTTGAACACTGACTCAGGCAAGGTGTCAGTTCTGGTCCTGTTGGATCTCAGTGCTGCATTTGACACTGTGGATCACAGTATACTGTTGAACAGGTTGGAAACTTGGGCAACACTCAGCGCAACAGTCCTAGACTGGTTCAGGTCCTACTTGGAGGAGCAGAGTTATTTTGTGACCATTGGAAGTTATGAATCTGATCGAGTGGCTATGACATGTGGAGTTCCTCAGGGGTCAGTTCTTGGACTGACTGCTTGACTCCGCACCAAATGCCGACCTACCAGAAGATCGGACCAATCTTGATTGGTTTGCAGGTGTGAATGCGGACCACACCGCACCCTGTATGCTACATAGTAACAATTTTACTGTGACTACTACTACTGTGACAAAATTCACTTGCTCTACTAGAAACTGTATACTTTCCTACTACTCCTACTAACTCTGACGTCATTTGAAGTATGTAGTGTGTTTCAACTGCATAGTATTTGATTTAGAGTTCCTGGATGGTTTACTAGACTCTCCAGAAATGCAGAGTATGCATCAAGAGCTGACTACTCACACTCACATTACCCAAGATGCAACGCAACTTCTGAAAGAAACCCAAAATACAAACGTCACAGATCACCAACTCTGTGGTTTCAAGTGAGCTACAGTGAGGGCATGTTCACTTCCTGTTTTCAAAATAAAAGCACCAATTATATCGTTATGGTATTCTTAATAATAAAAGGTAACGGGTGTGGTGTTTTATTTTGTGAAAATGACCGGAAGTGCGTTACTCGCTACGGCTAACTTGAGTGGCTCCGAATTTGCAGGAACAAAACTTTAAACAGCTGTTATTTGGTCCATCTAGTGGTTGTAAAATGATTTGCAAGAATCCACCGCTCCCGAGTCAAAACAACCAATCAGAGCCGGGAGGAGTGTCAATGACGCTGTACACACTCTGCTGGCAGCCCCTCTGGAATTATTTCACATACATTGCTTGTTCTTCTAATAGTGTGTGGTGTTACAGTCAATCAGAGGCAAGTAGACCACAATTTAATAAATATTTTTTTGCAAAAACAGGCAGATCCTGCAAGCCCATTCACCGTGGGAAAAACATGTAAAGCAAGGGGAGAAGACAGAAGAGGAAGGGAGAGGAAGAGCTGTGACAAAGATAGAAGATTTGGCTGTGATAGTTATGTTTGATTTCAATAATTTAAAAAAAAAAAGTAGTTTTAAGATGATAGTATATTAAGATCTGTGACTTTTTAAATGTCACAGAACAATAATTTTTTGTGACTAATTTAGTTCATTAAATTTTTTAATTTGCATTACAGTTGGTTCATTCATGAGTTAAGGATTAGGGTTAGGAGTAGAGTGTAGAGTCAGTAAGAAACGAGTTGTGAAAGTGTCGAGACACAATAATACAACAATAATACTCCATTCAGTATTGTACACAGCATGAGAGTAGCAGCTAGTTTATTTCATAGACATATATGTATATATATGGTTTATTTAACAGCTGAGTAAACATACTGGTGGACTGGTACAGACTGTGACACTTTATCACCTCCATGTCATGTTTTTGGTATACATTCCCTTTTCATGAAGATTGTGTCATTTATAGATTTGTTTGGAGACTGGGTAAAGTGTTTTGCGTCTTGTAAATGATTTTTTTCTGAAATCTAAATTTGTTTTGTCCATGGTCAAAATGTTTTGCTCGTATAATTTTAGTTATTACATTTCTTTGTTGTAAAAAATAGAGCAACTTAATTTTTTTTTTAAATACATTTAAAAAAAGAATGGGATTACTTTCAGAAACTGAATCACCCAAAGGGTTAAGGAATGTCTTGTGAAAAAGTAAGGGAAAAATTTTTGTACACAAATTTACAAATTAAATTAAAAACTGCTGTGAGACAGGGTTCGGATGACATCGTAGTCACCGGACAGGAGATAAAATCCCAAACATACACAGCATGTCAAACAGCAGGGAACTCAAACTCTGTGGAGCAAAAAGTGATTGTTTCCTCTAGTCTAAGAGAAGTGAAGTGGACAGTAACAACATCAAGCCATGTCATGTTTTCCTTGGAGAAACAATACTGGTAAAAAGCCCATGATAATATGGTTTGTGAATGGAAAGTATAAAACTGCACTGCTAAACTGAAGGGATTGTGTGCACATAAAGGCTCACTTCCTGCAAGCAGAGGAGGATCCAATCTACATGGACAGCAAACTGCAAAATCTTCATAAAACTGAATAAAAGTCCAGAAAAGGCTGGTCATCAAAGACCTCGAGGAATGGGCAAATAGAACAACACAGCAAGGTAATGGATAAACTCAAAGTTACTGAAAAAATATATTATACATAACCATGACAAGTCCTGACAGAAGTCATTCATCTCTGTCTGGAGATAAGAATGAGCAGTATACCTCAAAGATTACAGAAATAAGATCTAAGATATCCCTTTAGTCCTCACAGTGGGGACATGTACATTATTGTAGCAGCAAGTGGATAGTTAAAATAGAAGAGCATCAATAGAAAGAATAAAGTAGCACTAGCTAATAAGTAAGAACACAAAACAATAAAACAAACAAAGAATAGTAGAAAAAAGTATAGTAAAAAAAAGTACAGAAGAAGTATTGGTGTGATAATATACTGATATTTTAAATATAAAAATACAGATATAGGTATTTTTAGATATAGATATATAGATATAGATACATATATATTAAATGGTATTGGGAACTTCATATACAGAACATAAATCACAAGATATGGAAAATGACAATGATCAGGAAAATAGTTTCTTCGAGAAAATCAACAACAACCGCAGATGATCAGTTTAATACGATGGTTAAGTCAGATCATAAACAGCAGAAGTCTACATGCCAACTTCCCAAAACATCAAAGAATATGCATTCAGTTAAACTCAAGTAATTCAGTTCAAGAAAGCATTCAATAAAACAGTTAAATCAGAGACGTAGATCAGCCATGAGAAGATGTGGCTTTGAGTTGTATGGATATGAACTGACTTACAGAAACAGAAAGAACAAGAATGGAGGAGGTGTGGCTTTGTATGTAGCTTCAGTTATAATTATATGGAAACCGTGACAACAACTGGAATGTAGCAGCTGAATAGAGCAACTGACCTCAAAAATAACACAGTTGTCAAGGTAAACCACACAGTGCATCAGCCTCATTAGCCTCTACATACACAACCAGCAATTACCTTGATGGTTGTGGTGTTTATGATGGCCACCGACTTTGAAATTGTTATCGATTTGAAGAATGAGTGGTGGAGAAACCATAGAGGCAAAGGTAGTGGTGGTCAGTAAAGCAGAGAACTTTAAGAGCTCCAAACAGTTCTTGTTGGATCGTCTACGACTACAGAGACACACAGTACAGTGGGCAACCAGTACGGGGGCTACTACTACAGAGCTTTCATCCTTTGACTATGACTCTTTGAAACTGGTAGAAATACTTCTGCTTTTGGATGTGCTTGAATGGCACAACGTACAAACCAGCCCATTTGAAGAAACCTATTTGAACCTAAATAAAGGCAGGCTGAGGGTTGTTAGTTATCAAGTAATGTGTCTGTTTACTCCATCTACCCTCCACTTCTTCCTCCTCCCCCTGTGCCACCTGAGACCAACAGATATCCACAGATACGGACAGAGATGGATGGAGAGTCATAGTAAGAAAATGAACATGCGGGTTTGCGAAGTAGCTCAGCACTGCAAACAGACTCATGGTTGGATTAAAGCAGGAAAATGGGAAAGCAATGAATTTAAGTGGCATCTATGTCACTATGTCATGTGCTTCTCTCTCCTATCCTTCCTCTATCTCCTCTCTACCCCAACCGGTCGAGGCAGATGGCTGCCAACTCTGAGTCTGGTTCTGCCTGAGGTTTCTTCCTGTTAAAAGGGAGTTTTTTCTTGCCACTGTTGCCAAGTGCTTGCTCATGTGAGAATGTTGGGTCTCTTTAAATGAAAGAGTACAGTCTAGACCAGTTCTATGTGTAAAGTGCCTTGAGACAACTTTTGCTGTGATTTGGCAATATATAAATAAAGGTTGATCGATTGATTGATCTAAATCTGTTCAAAGCAAGATCTTCCTTTTATAGCCAAGATCGTTTAGAAAGTGGTTTTTAATCAACTCAGTAATTTCTTGAACTCCAGTGGCCTTTTTGACAAATTTCAATCAGGCTTCCGACCTCACCACAGTACAGAAACAGCTCTTATTAGAGTGTTAAATGACATAAGGTTGAACACTGACTCAGGCAAGGTGTCAGTTCTGGTCCTGTTGGATCTCAGTGCTGCGTTTGACACTGTGGATCACAGTATACTGTTGAACAGGTTGGAAACTTGGGCAGGACTCAGCGGAACAGTCCTAGACTGGTTCAGGTCCTACTTGGAAGAGCGGAGTTATTTTGTGACCATTGGAAGTTCTGAATCTGATCGAGTGGCTATGACATGTGGAGTTCCTCAGGGGTCAGTTCTTGGACCCCTTCTGTTCAGTCTATATATGCTGCCCTTGGGTCAAATTCTGCAGAACTCTAATGTAGACTATCACAGTTATACAGATGACACACAGATATACCTATAGCACTGTCCCCAGATGACTACAGTCCAATACAGTCATTGTGTCACTGTTTAGAGCAAGTAACTAATTGGATGAACCAAAATTTCCTTCAATTAAATCAAGACAAAACTGAGGTCATTGTTTTTGGCAGTAAAGAGAAGAGGATTGCTGTCAGTAAGCATCTCGAGTCACTCTCTCTTAAAACTAGGGACCAAGTCCGAAACCTTGGCATACTGATAGACTCAGATCTGACCTTCAGCAGTCATATCAAATAAATCACCAAAACAGCTTCTATCAGCTTAAGAACATATCCAGAGTGAAGGGTTTTATGTCTCAAACAGACCAGGAGAAGTTGATTCATGCTTTCATCTCAAGTAGACTCGACTACTGTAACGGTCTTCTGACTGGACTCCCACAAAAAAGCATTAAACAGCTGCAGCTCATTCAGAACGCTGCAGCTCGAGTTTTAACCAGAACAAAGAGATCAGAGCACATTACTCCAGTTCTAAAGTCTTTACACTGGCTCCCAGTCAGCTATAGAATAGATTTTAAAGTTCTGCTACTGGTCTACAAATCACTGAATGGTTTAGGTCCAGAATACATGAATGACATGTTAGTAGAATATAAACCCAGTAGAGCTCTGAGATCTACTGACTCAGGTCAGATAGTTGAGCCCAGAGCTCTGAGATCTACTGACTCAGGTCAGATAGTTGAGCCCAGAGTTCAAACTAAACATGGTGAAGCAGCTTTTACACAACTGGAACAAACTACCAGCAGAACTGAAATCAGCCCCAACTGTGAACACTTTTAAATCCAGGTTAAAAACATTTCTCTTCTCCTGTGCTTATGATTGACCTCTTTTAAAGCACTTTATATTTTAATCTTTAATAATGTCCTTTTAATGATTTTAAAGCTAATTTATTATTTTATGCTGCAATCATTTTATTTATGTCTTGCTATTTTTCTGTACTTTGTTTTTATTATGGGGGGGTGGGGGTGGGGGTTAATTGTATGTTTTAAGTTTCTCAAATTACACGTTTTTCTGTTTTATGTAAAGCACATTGAGTTGCCATTGTGTATGAAATGTGCTATACAAATAAAACTGCCTTGCCTTGCCTTGCCTTATCAACTACAAATTAGCATATTTAAACCATAAAACATTTCAAATACAGAATATCTAAGGTAACAAAATCCTGAAATGTCTAAATTGATAAGTTGGTTCCAAAGTACTCAACAACACAAAATGAAGTGCATCATGAGCTAGCCAGTTGTTTCTTTGAGCACACAATGAAGCTGGAGGTACTGGTAATATGAGCTCAATGGGAATTCTGCTGTATCTCTCATGAACCTCCATATTTTCTCTCGTGATCCCACTGTGATTGATGCTGTCAGGTTGCAACAGTCTGTCATGGTATGGTATACTGACTCTTACTCTACTACAGAGCAGCTGGTTATTTATTGCATCACAAAGATTATTATTTGATTTTTTAACTACAGAAAGCACTAAAATAGCCTCCTCTTTAGCTTGGTCATAAGTTCCCAAAACACAAAAGCTCATTATATAATCATTATTATATAATATAATTATCATTATAATGTCTGTCCTTCAAACTGACAACAAAATGCTTTTAATGGAAGTGATGGAGGACTAAATCCACAGTGTGTCCACTCAGTCATTTAAAAGTAGATGATCAGCTTCTATGAGTCTTCATCAGTGTGAGTTAGTCATATCAAGTGATATCTGACAAATTTAGTCTTTTTAGCATCAAATTCCCTCTTAGTGTTTCCTGTTGAGCTGTGGTGGTTGTATAAGGGCTGTTTCCACTGCACAGCATAACAGGAACTTCAGGTCATTTTACGGGGCCATGACCATTGGTGTGTCTCTCCATAGCAGGAAGCGCCCCTGAAGCACAATCGCCTTGAACTTTTACGGGGGCAAAACGAGTCCCTATCTCGGTGTATGTACCCCCGTACTCCTTACTGGGTGGGGCTTGAGGTTGACTTGGTGCTGATTGGTTATACTCAAAGCAGGATGTGACGTCAAGCCCCGCCAGGTACTTGAGGCCCTACGCGCTCTGCATACTCTGCGTATGGGGAGCCCCAAAATTAAGGTTGCTAAAAAAATGTCATGATAGTTATTATATTATTACATTAAAGAAATTATATAAATTAGTTATGAACAGGCCCACCGTTGTTTTTCTTAATTGTGTGCCCTATTACTCAAAACACATGAATGAGCTCGTTGGCTGCGTGCTGTGTAAAGGAGGAATTATCTCTGGTCTTCGGATGATTCTTAAACACTTAAACACCTTGTAACCATGGAAACTGGTCCTTAACTTTACAGTTTAGCTTAACTACAGCACATGTGCGTCTTCACCTTCTCCTGTTTACTTCTCACTCTCTGCCACAGCGCAGCAAAAACACAGAATGTCAAAATAAAAGCGGTATTTTCAAAATAAAAGTTGACAGCCCTCTTAAGCAACACAGACACACAAAGACACCTGAAACATGTACAAAATGACAATAATAGTATAAACAGTGATAAATTATAACTATCAGCTACATATCATATTGTAATGCTGCTGTTAAGAAAGTTTTTGACATTTTGTTTTATATATTTTGCTTAATATATACATTTTCATAATTATATGTATATTTCATGTCAATTTTAAAATAAATTGGGAGGGGGGGCCTCCCTGACCATTTATGCTTAGGGCCCCCAAAAGCTTAGCAGCGGCCCTGGGATGAATGATTATATTTCAATGTTCATTTGGGCTCCTGACTGTTGTTTAAAGACAGATTTAAAATGTGTTAACTGGTCCTTTAAACCTGCTTTAATAGTGCACACTCAATGTTTTTTGTTTTGTCCTTTTTATGTCCAACCCATTTGAGTATGAGTGGAGGTGTTACTTTGTTCATTGATGCTGCTTTTACTACTTTCGCACCTATATGATGTGCATATACCTACTCTTCTTTAACCCTTCTGATATAAAATGCATTTTGTTGAGGACTAGATACACACATACTCCATGAACTGCATTCATAGTCTAACCCACATCATGACCCAGACCAACCTTAAGCCTTATTAAAATAATCCTAATTGAAAACTGTAGTTCAACCACAGAGCCTTACCCTACACTGGTCTCTCATATAAGTGAAGATAAGCAAAATGTTGTCACTTTAGAGGATTCCCACCATCTCTCTGCCTTTGAGAAGACATTCAGACTTCATAAGAATACAAGTACCGGAAGTGTCTCTCCCTTTCTCTGCTTCTTATTCTGGTGGTGGTGTGTTGAGAGAGGGGGGGGGGGGGATTATTGTGCTCAGTACATTCATCATGCTACTCAGGGGGAAAGCAAAAGAGTGACAGACAAATATATTACAGTGTCATACACATCACAGATGGCATGCATAACAAGGCAGGACGTCTATTTAAGACAAAGCAGTGCATGCGCTATTTCTGGAGAGTCACTCTCTCTCTTGGGGGGGGGGGGGGGGGGGGGGGCTTATTAATTTCGTCTACATAAGTGGTGACATAACAGCCTTTAAAGGCACTGCATATACATTGGTATTTTGTATTTTTCATAATTCAATCAATCTATCGATCTTTATTTATATAAATAACAACAAAAGTCATCTCAAAGCACTACATAGAACAGGTCTGGACCGTACTCGTCAGACCACACAGGTTTTATCTTTATAATGGCCAATATGCATTCAGACCTGGCAAACTAAAAAGTCTACATGGATCTTATTTATTAGCATTAAGAAATATCCTTCCGTGCAATAAGATCATATATATTTCAGTCAGACATTTTGGAAAGCTGCTTGGTTGGTCCATGGTTACTTGCTCCAACCTAAGTAGGACAATTGAAGTAAACAAGTAACCTTTATCTTTCATTACTAGCTTTGATATCATAAGATTATTTATTCATTTATTTGTCTTTTATTCTTTCTCCTTTTTTTGCTTAATTCTCAGCAGGCTATTAATTCTCAGCAGGCCTTTCCAATTTTTTTGCAGAAATGACCAAAATTGTAGATCAGCTCTACATCCTTTATCTAAAGCAGAGTTCACTAATAATTGGGCTGCGGTCTGGATTAGACCCTAACACCGTCCTATCCGAACCTGGAACTGATGAATTATTGAAGGTGTCAAATTTGAGATATTTTATTTTCATGGGTGCAGTTCTATAGCTGCTCCCACAGACCCACCACCAGTGGGAGGGGCCAAAGGGGTCGGGTGCAATGTGAGCTGGGCGGCAGCCGAAGGCAGGGACCCTGGCGGTCCGACCCTCGGTTGCAGAAGCTAGCTCTAGGGACGTGGAACGTCACCTCTCTGGTGGGGAAGGAGCCTGAGCTGGTGCGTGAGGTTGAGAAGTTCCGGCTAGATATAGTCGGCCTCACCTCGACGCACAGCAAAGGCTCTGGAACCAGTCTCTTCGAGAGGGGTTGGACTCTCGTCCACTCTGGAGTTGCCACTCGTGAGAGGCGCCGGGCAGGGGTGGCAATACTTATTGCCCCCCGACTTGGTGCCTGTATGTTGGAGTTTACCCCGGTAGACGACAGGGTATCCTCCCTCCACATTCGGGTGGGGGGACGGATCCTGACTGTTGTTTGTGCCTATGGTCCAAACAGCAGCTCAGAGTATCTACCCTTTTTGGACTCCTTGGAGGGGGTGCTGGAAAACACTCCCCCTGGGGATTCCCTCGTTCTGTTGGGGGACTTCAACGCCCATGTTGGTAGCGACAGTGAGACCTGGAAGGGTGTGACTGGGAGGAACATCCCCCCCGATCTGAACCCAAGCGGTGTTCTGTTATTGGACTTGTGTGCTCGTCACAGATTGTCCATAACGAACACCATGTTCAAGCATAAGGGTGTCCATATGTGCACTTGGCACCAGGACACCCTAGGCCGCAGTTCGATGATTGACTTTGTAGACGTGTCGTCGGACTTGCGGCCGCATGTCTTGGACACTCGGGTGAAGAGAGGGGCGGAGCTGTCAACTGACCACCACCTGGTGGTGAGTTGGCTACGATGGTGGGGGAGGATGCCGTCAGACCTGGCAGACCCAAACGTATTGTGAGGGTCTGCTGGGAACATCTGGCAGAGTCTCCTGTCAGAGAGAGTTTCAACTCCCACCTCCGGGAGAGCTTCGACCGCGTACCGGGGGAGGTATGTTCTGTGTGAGTCCGAGTACCCTCTGCAGGATCCTTGAGGGTGCATGGGAGTTTGCCCAACCAGTCCACATGTGTTTTGTGGACTTGGAGAAGGCATTCGACCGTGTCCCTTGGGGAGTCATGTGGGGGGTTCTCCGGGAATACGGGATACCGGACCCCCTGATAAGGGCCGTCCGTTCCCTGTATGACTGGTGTCAGAGCTTGCCGGTAATAAGTCGGACTTGTTTCCAGTGAGTGTTGGACTCCGCCAGGGCTGCCCTTTGTCACTGCGCAGCCAGGGTGTGGAGGGGGTACGGTTTGGTGACCTCAGGATTGGGTCACTGCTTTTTGCGGATGACGTGGTTCTGTTGCTTTCATCAGACCGTGACCTCCAACTCTCACTGGATCGGTACGCAGCCGAGTGTGAAGCGGCCGGGATGAGAATCAGCACTTCCAAATCCGAGGCCTTGGTCCTCAACCAGAAAAGGGTGGAGTGCACACTCCGGGTCGGGGATAAGATCCTGCCCCAAGTGGAGGAGCTCAAGTACCTCGGGGTCTTGTTCACGGGTGAGGAAAGGATGCAGCGTGAGATCGACAGGCGGATCGGTGCGGACTCTGCACAGATCCGTCGTGGTGAAGAGAGAGCTGAGTTGAAAGGCGGAGCTCTCGATTTACCAGTCGATCTTCGTTCCTTCCCTCACCTATGGTCATGAGCTTTGGGTAGTGACCGAAAGAACAAGATCGCGGGTACAAGCGGCCGAAATGAGCTCGTCCCACCGGTAGGAGACTCCGAGGAAGACCCAGGACACATTGGAGAGACTATGTCTCGGCTGGCCTGGGAACGCCTCGGGATCCCCCGGGAAGAGCTGGACGAAGTGGCTTGGGAGAGGGAAGTCTGGGCTTCCCTGCTTAGGCTGCTGCCCCCGCGACCCGACCCTGGATAAGCGGAAGAGGATGGTACGGTATGGTACAGTTTAGGGCTGTGGTCAAAAAATCGATCTGCGATCCGATATCGATTCACGCTGAAAAAGCACGATATCGATCCAAAAATGTCTGGATCGATCTTTTCCAGGTGACTAAAGGCACTATTTTCTTTGACGCGCAAGGCGCACTATAAAAAGCGAGTGCCGGCTAAACGAAACCGAAACTTAAGATAGCGAGATGGCTGAAGCGGCACCACTAAAATCACCTTCTGGAATGAAGGCTGATGTTTGGCAACACTAGCCTGTCTATGCATACTGTATCTTTACCTATTAAATACATAAAAACATTAAAAGCGGAGAAAACGGTTCCCTTTCCCTCCGTCCAAAATGCTGCCATTACGATCAGCTGATAGTCAGCTGACATGACCGACTGGCCTCTCTCTCTCTCTCTTTCTCTCTCTCTCTCTCTCTCTCACGGCACCACTAAAATCACCTTCTGGAATGAAGGCTGATGTTTGGCAACACTAACCTGTCTATGCATACGGTATCTTTACCTATTAAATACATAAAAACATGAAACGGAGAAAACGGTTCCCTTTCCCTCCGTCCAAAATGCTGCCATTACGATCAGCTGATAGTCAGCTGATCGTAATGGCAGCATTTTGGCATTTTATTTTTTTTTCAATCAAGCCATCTGTTACATGAACAACCTGTAAATGGCATTTCACAAGTATCTGGTTGTCAAAGACTGGGTACAGGGGGTTCTTGTAGTTTTCCAATATAGAGGGCCACTTAATTTTAATTTATTTATATTTTATTTGGTCATTGTTGTTTAGTTCTGGTCATTGTTTTAATGCCATGGATATGTTACTGAAATTTCAAATAATACTTGGATTTTTGTCTAAAATAAATACTTGATTCTTGACTCTTCTCTCTCTGTGTCCCTCTTACACGTACACAATCACAAACACATTGAGCACATGGGACAGTATTTATTTGCATTATGTCTGTAAATAGATCGATATCGAATCGAATCGGATCGAATCGTGGATCGAATCGGATCGTGACCTTACGAATCGGAATCGGATCGATCCAGGAAATTCGGATCGATTCCCAGCCCTAGTACAGTTCTATAGCTATTACGGTAAAAGTGCTGTGGCCCTTGGAAACTCAAAGCCAATCTTCTCATGTGACATGATCAGCCAATCAGATCTGTGCATTCAGACACCCGGAGAGTCTTGACTGTCAGTGAGGTAATCATGGAGAGGTTTTGTTAAAGTTAGTAGATGTATCTACAACGCTGCTTCAAGATACTGAAAACAGACACTAAGATGTTCTTTTTTATTTGAATATCGCTGATTGAAAGCAACATGAGTTAATCCACAGTCTTACAAGTCTTACAGTCCTCTCTGCAGAGAGAAGGCCACCCGGTTGCTCAGAAGTGCTCTTTAGCACTAATGCATGGACCTGGTTTGGACTGAGGATAACCTTCCACTAGGAACACTGAGACATCAATCACGGATGCTACTTGCAGATATTCAGCAGAATGCGACAAAACTAAGGGAAGCCTCTGAATCAGATTCAGAGACTACGAATCTGAATCAGATTCAGAGGCTACGAATCGATTCTAAAACGATTATTAATGCAATACATCCTCATTTTGTTTTCTTACTGCGGCTAATCTTTTATCAATTGATACAAGTCAGATAAATATTGACTCAGTTTATTCATATTTTAATTTTTTTTTAAAGTACTTTAAACCTAAATATCAGTCAACATGCATGTTAAACATCAAAGTCTTCGCATTAAAATAAGTAGACCAAAAAGTCAACAGTATATACCTAGTAGGGAGAAGCTCAGCTGTCTGTATGAGAGCAACAAACTGAGGGAGGAGTAGGCTTTTTGCTGATCTAATCGGCTAAATCAGATCGACCGATATTTTGCATTTTATGCAATTTGTGATATCAGCTGTAATGACTTTTTGCAGATGCTCCCATTGCATAGATTGCAGATGGCTTGTGTTTTATCTGTCTCATTTAACATAAGAAGTTCCACACCACCGACATGTTTGTTTGAATCCGACAGTTAGTTTTGTGCCCTGTCACGGTGTGACGGACAATAAAGTTTTTTGAATCTTGAATCATTAGCTGAATTTATGTCTAGCCAGTCCTTGAATCCCCTCTAGAGATCATTGATGTTTTAGTCTTGCATCTCTGTCAGTTTGGGGCATGGCAAAGATTGTTAAACATTGGCAAAAATGCTTGAGAATACTTTTGTTTATACTCAGTAAACAGTAAATTAAACAAGTTATTTAAATACACATATTGCTCCCCTCAAGTGACCAGATCGGTTTATTTAAACTCACTAATCGGTGATCGGCCACAAAAATCCTGATGGTGTAAAGCCTAGTAGAGTATAGGACGGAGTGCAGCTGTTTGTTAGCATGTCTCCAGCAGTGTAGAGCAGCCTCTCTGCTGTAGCCTACTATAATTAGCTGAGCAGCTGCAGGGTTAGACAGACTGAGCACATTGTTTTTATTAATTAATTAAATCAATTAAATTAATTTATTTTATACATTTCTAAATTTATTAATATATAAAAAGGAACCATAAATGAACTCTTGCATGTGCGCTCTATAAGACTGTGGCTGCCCTCACTGTTCCACCTTTGTCATCCATCAACATCAAGCTATTAACTAACGTTTAAATAATCGATTCTGACTTTTGTGAATGGATGCAGAGTCATCACAGTCCGCATTGCGATGCACCATATAAACAAACATTTCCTCACCTCTAGACAAAACGCTTTAAGTTATTGAAAGACAGAGCTACTACGACAGCCGAAGCGGTCATTGTGCTGCTTTACCTAACCATGCACTTTTACCTTAATGCACTTTTACCTTAATGAACTGAATGATCCCCTCCCTGAGCTACTACTTTACCGTGGTGGAGGGGTTTGAGTGTCCCAATGACCCCAGGAGCTCAGTTGTTGGGGGCTTTATGCCCCTGGTAGGGTCTCCCATGGCAAACAGGTCCGGGGGGAGGGGCCAGACAAAAGGTAGCTCAGAAAACCCCGATGATGAATAAGACTATTGGTTTTTCGCGTCCCTTGCCCGGACGCGGGTCACCGGGGCCCCCCCCTGGAGCCAGGCCTGGGGGCGGGGCTCGGAGGCGAGCGCCTGGTGGCCGGGCCTTCCCCCATGGGGCCCGGCCGGGCATAGCCCGAAGAAGGGACATGGGACCCCTCTCCCACAGACCCACCACCAGTGAGAGGGGCCAAAGGGGTCGGGTGCGCTGTGAGCTGGGCAGCGGCCGAAGGCGGGAACCTTGGTGGTACGATCCTCGGCTGCAGAAGCTAGCTCTAGGGACGTGGAACGTCACCTCTCTGGTGGGGAAGGAGCCTGAGCTGGTGCGTGAGGTTGAGAAGTTCCGGCTAGATATAGTCGGCCTCACCTCGACGCACAGCAAGGGCTCTGGAACCAGTCTCCTCGAGAGGGGTTGGACTCTCGTCCACTCTGGAGTCGCCACTGGTGTCAGGCGCCGGGCAGGGGTGGCAATACTTATTGCCCCCCGGCTTGGTGCCTGTATGTTGGAGTTTACCCCGGTAGACGAGAGGGTGGCCTCCCTCCGCCTTCGGGTGGCCTCCCTCCGCCTTCGGGTGGCCTCCCTCCGCCTTCGGGTGGCCTCCCTCCGCCTTCGGGTGGCCTCCCTCCGCCTTCGGGTGGCCTCCCTCCGCCTTCGGGTGGGGGGACGGATCCTGACTGTTGTTTGTGCCTATGGTCCAAACAGCAGTTCAGAGTATCCAGCCTTTTTGGACTCCTTGGAGGGTGCTGGAAAACACTCCCCCTGGGGATTCCCTCGTTCTGCTGGGGGACTTCAACGCCCATGTTGGTAGCGACAGTGAGACCTGGAAGGGTGTGATTGGGAGGAACGGCCCCCCTGATCTGAACCCGAGCGCTGTTCTGTTATTGGACTTGTGTGCTCGTCACGGATTGTCCATAACGAACACCATGTTCAAGCATAAGGGTGTCCATATGTGCACTTGGCACCAGGACACCCTAGGCCGCAGTTCGATGATTGACTTTGTAGTCGTGTCGTTGGACTTGCGGCCGCATGTCTTGGACACTCGGGTGAAGAGAGGGGCGGAGCTGTCAACTGATCACCACCTGGTGGTGAGTTGGCTCCGATGGTGGGGGAGGATGTCGGGCAGACCTGGCAGACCCAAACGCATTGTGAGGGTCTGCTGGGAACGTCTGGCAGAGTCTCCTGTCAGAGAGAGTTTCAACTCACACCTCCGGGAGAGCTTCGACCATGTGCCGGGGGAGGCGGGGGACATTGAGTCCGAGTGGGCCATGTTCCGTGCCTCCATTGTTAAGGCGGCCGACCGGAGCTGTGGCTGCAAGGTGGTCGGTGCCTGTCGGGGTGGCAATCCCCGAACCCGCTGGTGGACACCGGCGGTGAGGGATGCCGTCAAGCTGAAGAAGGAGTCATGTAGGGCCTTTTTGGCCTGTAGGACTCCGGAGGCAGCAGACAGGTACCGGCAGACCAAGTGGAGCGCAGCTAAGACAGTCGCTGGGGCAAAAACCCGGACATGGGAGGAGTTCGGCGAGGCCATGGAAAAAGACTTCCGGACAGCTTTGAAGAGATTCTGGACCACCATCCGGCATCTCAGGAGGGGGAAGCAGTGCGCCGTCAACACTGTGTATGGTGGGGACGGTGCACTGCTGACCTCGACTCGGGACGTTGTGGATCGGTGGAAGGAATACTTCGAAGACCTCCTCAATCCCACCGGCACGCCTTCTGGTAAGGAAGCAGGGCCTGGGGACTCGGGTGTGGGCTCTCCTATCTCTGGGATGGAGGTTGCCGAGGTGGTTAAAAAGCTCCTCGGTGGCAGGGCCCCGGGGGTGGATGAGATCCGCCCCGAGTTCCTCAAGGCCCTGGATGCTGTGGGGCTGTCATGGTTGACACGACTCTGCAGCATCGCGTGGACATCGGGGGCAGTGCCTCTGGATTGGCAGACTGGGGTGGTGGTCCCTCTTTTTAAGAAGGGGGACCGGAGGGTGTGTTCCAATTACAGGGGAATCACACTCCTCAGCCTCCCTGGTAAGGTCTATTCGGGGGTGCTGGAGAGGAGGGTCGGTCGGATAGTCGAATCTCGGATTCAGGAGGAGCAGTGTGGTTTTCGCCCGGGCCGTGGAACAGTGGACCACCTCTACACCCTCTGCAGGATCCTTGAGGGTGCATGGGAGTTTGCCCAACCAGTCCACATGTGTATTGTGAACTTGGAGAAGGCATTCGACCGTGTCCCTCGGGGGATTCTGTGGGGGGTTCTCCGGGAATACGGGGTATCGGACCCCCTGATAAGGGCCGTCCGTTCCCTGTATGACCGGTGTCAGAGCTTGGTCCGCATTTCCGGCAATAAGTCGGACTTGTTTCCGGTGAGAGTTGGACTCCGCCAGGGCTGCCCTTTGTCACCGATCCTGTTCATAATTTTTATGGACAGGATTTCTAGGTGCAGCCAGGGTGTAGAGGGGGTCCGGTTTGGTGACCTCAGGATTGGGTCACTGCTTTTTGCAGATGATGTGGTCCTGTTGGCTTCATCAGACCGTGACCTCCAACTCTCACTGGATCGGTTCGCAGCCGAGTGTGAAGCGGCCGGGATGAGAATCAGCACCTCCAAATCCGAGGCCATGGTCCTCAACCGGAAAAGGGTGGAGTGCACTCTTCGGGTCGGGGATGAGATTCTGCCTCAAGTGGAGGAGTTCAAGTACCTCGGGGTCTTGTTCACGAGTGAGGGAAGGATGGAACGGGAGATCGACAAGCGGATCGGTGCGGCATCTGCAGTAATGCGGACTCTGCACGGATCCGTCGTGGTGAAGAGAGAGCTGAGCCGAAAGGCGAAGCTCTCAATTTACCAGTCGGTCTTCGTTCCTACCCTCACCTATGGTCATGAGCTTTGGGTAGTGACCGAAAGAACAAGATCGCGGGTACAAGCGGCCGAAATGAGCTTCCTCAGTAGGGTGGCTGGGCTCTCCCTTAGGGTGAGAAGCTCAGTTATCCGGAGGGAGCTCGGAGTAGACTCCAGACGCAGCTTGAGCCAACAGTGGCGCTGAAGTTGAAATTTGGAGAAGACAGCTGGAGTAGGATTTTTTGAAGTTGGTGGCGGACATCCACATCACGTGGATGCTGAGCAGAGCGCCGAGAAACGGAGTCTCGTCTGAGGCTCGGTGTGTGGACGGAGTCTTGCCCGTTTAGCTGGGATGCTAACGCTAGCGCTAGTGGAGGCAGGTGTATGCGCATTTACAACTGCAAGGGCAGTTCTTCTGTGACATGCAACATGGAAGCAAGAGTGAGGATCTTAACCACCATCAATTATCCAGCTCAAGAAGCGACGTGACGAGCGCAGAGTGGTAAGCAATGATATAACACAGTAGAAGTTTTTCTATCATACCTTGAATCAAGCTTTGCCAGCAGCAGTGTGAGCAATGGTTAAACTAGAACAGTGTAGATGGGAGTCATATTTAAAGGGACCGCCTTGTGGTGAGAATGGCTGTGATTGGTGTGTGACTGATAAGGTGTGCTGATTCAATCAATGACTGTCAGCTGATTACAGCTGGGTACGCGTTGCTTCATTAAATTAATTGGTGCATTCAAATAAACCAGTCTTGGGACTTCCGGTTGGCGCTCAACTGCGATGCACGCGTAGCAAGGCAGCTCTCTCCCAACAGCCTCCAAATTCACCCTTATAATCTATTTCACCGACCAAACCTTTGAATCATCAGTGCGTGATGTCTCAAAAGAAGCCCGGGTGTAAGCGGGAGGGTGACAGTTTGTCACCACTGGAGAAAAAATCCTTGGTTGCAATGCCGAAAGAGGATCTGGACAACGCCATTGCTCATGCTATTAGCTCCGCGTTGTTAGCCCAGAAGAGTGAACTCGGGGCCATCATTCAGACAGCAGTGAAAGAAGCGGTCAACAGCATCCTTACTCCGCAAATGACCGAATTAACTCGACAAATACAAGACGCCAAAAACTCTGAGTGAACTAACTAAGGATCTCCAGTCATCGCACAAAACCATCCAGAGCAACACGGCTAAGTTTGACACGCTACAGCTAACAGTGAGAGCTAACAAGAGCGCTGTTAACAGCCTTCAGCAACAGGTGGGGGAACTCACCTCGAAAATCACCCAGATGGAGGACCGCAGTCGGAGATCCAACGTGAGATTGATCGGGCTGAAGGAGGGCGAGGAAGGATCGGACGCCATCGGCTTCTTAAGATCCAGTCTGCCTAAATGGATACCTTCACTGAGAGGCCGGGACATCCGCATAGAGAGAGCTCACCGACTCTACAGCAGAGTTAACTCCGGGAAAGACACCAACCGTCCTTGTACGCTGATCTTCAAACTGCTGGACTACTGCGACCGACAGGCCATCTTGAAAGGATCCAGAGCTCAACAGGTTAAGCACGACGGACATCCCCTGCTGTTCTTCCCAGACTACAGTAAGGAAACGACGGACAGGAGACGGGAGTTCGCTTCGGTTCACAAAAAGATGACATCGCTCGGACTTCAGCCTTTTCTGCTTTATCCGGCCCAGCTAAAGATTACCCACAACGGGCGTACCATCACTTTCGAGTCACCACAAAACGCCGAGGACTTTATTCAACACACCTTCCGGCCCCCACCTGCCTCACAGAGCCGCGACGAGGCTGCCTCGGAGCCGGACAACACTGAGATGGATGCCTCCGACGCCTCCACATCACAGCCACCGTGAGTACAGGTACCTGCAGCTGAGCAGCCACTTGACCCCGCACTGACTGCGAATTGTTTGTTCTCGCTATACGACAGCGATGAGTTCTTAGTTTGAATCTCACAGTACTCTGCTTGAGTGATTGATGGACATTAAATGTTGGAAATATGTTCTCTTGTTAATGTTAATATTAAGATCCTGACTCTGTTTAATCTATGCTGTTTTCCAATTTACGAAATGCCAACTGTATGCCAGCCAAGCTAAATTATAACGGGATACGCCAACCTCATAATTAATATTCTTGTGCTCAGATTGATTGATTTTATTTCTTTTACTTATTAGTTTATTTTACGTTGCTCCTCTCACTCAGTATTTTGGGGAAAGAGATGGAAACAACAGATTTATCTAATTTCCCATTGCCCCCCCCCCCCTCTCTCCTTTTTTTTTTTTCCTCTTCTTCTCCCTCTCTTTACACGCATTGAGCAACATTAGGTGGAGTGCCCCTGTCCTAAAGTTTACTTATGATTAATCACTTATACTCTTCTGAGAGGCTGCTTTTTATTGTTTATTCCTTTATACATACAGAATTATACATTCGCGCACATTTGTTTTTGTTTGGGTTTTTTTTTACTGTCTCTCCTGGATTCAGGATGATGTAGGCATATTCTGTATACTGAGTAGGAAAAACCGCAGTGATGGCTGAATCCTTATAGTGGGAATACACATGTTTACTTTGTTTCTAAAATTGACAAGACTAAGAGTACTATGGGTCTGCTTACTGTACTCTCCTTTAATTGGTTCTCAATTTTTACTCACTTACCCACCTATTTTATTCAGTTAGCTTAATATTTTGGCTAATTAACCCCCCTCCACACACACGCGCACACACACACACACACACACACACACACACACACACACACAACCTGGGTCACCATTATCCACCTAGCCATTCTGCTTTGTCAGTTGGTGGAACAAAATATGTCTTATCATAGGAGGGTTGGGGGTTGTTGAGGAGAGCCTTGCAGTATGCGTGCCACCGGGATGATTGTTTCTTGTATCCCGCAAACCATAGGTATTTTGAAGACCTGGCGGTTTGCCTTTTTGTATATAGTTTTAGTGTTATGTTGCTGTTATGGATGTGTTAAATGTACGGCGTTGCCATCAACCTCTAAGGGACAGACTCTCAATTTTGTTTACCTTTTACTGCAACTTGTACAAAGCGGACTATCTACATGTTGCATTGCAACCCCCCTATACCATCATAGATGGCTGACTTGAATATATTGAGCTGGAACGTTCGAGGCCTAAACTCACCTATTAAGCGTACTCGCTGCCTGGAATTTCTACACCGCAAACGCGTCTCTATAGCACTGATTCAAGAATCCCACCTCACAATTAACAATGTACAGAGGTTTCAAAACAAACACTATAAAGTCATAGCCCATTCGTGTGCATCAACAAAAGCTAGAGGGATACTGATTATTGCAGAGAGGAAGCTCCAACTTGTGATTACTGACAGCGGTAATGATAGTGATGGTAGATTTGTTTATGCGCTACTCTCTGTTAACTATGCAAAACTACTACTAGCATGTATCTATGCACCAAATGTTTTCAATGATGACTTTTTGCCCTCCATCAGCTCAACGTTGCTACGTTACCAGGCTCCCTATTGCGTTGTTGCCGGTGATTTTAATGCTACAGTCTCTCCAGACCTTGACAGATCTTTGGGCACACAGGATACAGTCCCTCCCTCATACCTAGCCCTAAGGTCCTTTCTAGCTGATCTCAATCTAGTGGATCCCTGGCGGATTCGGAATGTTAATGTCAAAGCCTACTCTTTTTACTCGTGCCGCCACGGCACCTCTTCCAGAATCGACTATATTTTTTCCAGCCCTTCCCTTATAAATCACACGCCCCATATAAGTATGCTCCCAATCTTGATCTCCGATCACGCGCCCGTGTTGTGTACTATAACACCATTTATAGATCATCCTAAAATACACAGATGGAGGTTTAATGACTCCTTACTTAGCAATGCAGACTTTCTAGCACAAATGAAAACACAACTTAACGAATTCTTAGAGATTAACAGCAAGTCATGTGACAACCCCCAAACATTATGGGAAACCACTAAATGCTTCATAAGAGGTACATGTATTGCTTTTGCTTCCAAACTGAGACGTGACCGTGATAAACGACTTTTGGAAATCGAGGTGGAAGTAGAGAAATTAGAAAAGGCTCAAAGTGAAGCTTTCTCAGAAGTGAATGCTAATGCCCTCGGAGCGCTAAAAGGAGAATATAAAAGTATATCCATAGGCAAGGCCGAATTTATTCTACACAGAACAAAACAGAGGTACTATTACGATGGTGACCGTCCAAGTAGACTTTTAGCACTTCGGTTAAAAGAGAGTGAATCCAAAGCGGTGATAAATGCTATTCGAACCACGAATGGGGAGGTCGTTACGGACCCCACCTTAATTAATGAGGTTTTCAGGGATTTTTACAGTGACCTTTACATGTCAGAATGTTATGCAGATACAGAAAAGTGCACCTCATTTCTTCAAAAATTGGCCCTACCCAGTCTAGACTGCTCAGACAGCTTAAGATTAGAGGACCCCATCTCACTGGAAGAGCTTGAGGCAGCAGTTAAAACCCTCCAGAAAGGAAAGAGCCCTGGCACAGACGGTCTACCTCCAGAGCTGTATCTAGCTTTCTGGGACCAGGTTGGACCTCTCATACTTGGCTCTATAAACTTTGCCATTGAACAGGGATCATTTCACCGAGACCAGGGAAGCGCACTTATTACAGTCCTACTCAAAAAAGGTAAAGATCCACTAGAATGTTCTAGTTATCGACCAATCTCACTCATTTGTGCAGATGTAAAACTGTATGCAAAAGTTCTAGTCAGTCGTATGGAGAAAGTAATTGGAAAGCTGATCAATTTCGACCAGACAGGTTTTCTGAAAGGGAGAGTAGCAGCTGATAATGTTAGGAGGCTTCTTCATGTTATTGCGGCTGCAGATACTATGCCTGTTGATTGCTCTGTCTTGTCACTTGACGCCCATAAAGCCTTTGACAGGCAAGAATGGAATTATTTGTGGTTAGTCATGAAAAGGTTTGGATTTGGAGAAAAATGTATATCTGTGATACAAACACTCTACAATCACGCAACAGCATCAGTTCTCACAGGTACATGCCAATCACGGACCTTCCCCTTACATCGCGGCACGAGGCAGGGCTGTCCGCTCTCTCCTCTGCTCTTTGCTCTGTCCCTAGAGCCACTGGCACAGTCCATCAGAGAGAGTGACACAATATCTCCCATAACTATAGATAGATCTCGACACTACATTTCGCTATATGCGGATGACTGCCTCCTATTCATATCCAATATTCAGACATCACTACCGCATATTCTAAAACTGTTTGACACGTTCAGAGAAATGGCGGGGTTTAAAATTAACTGGACTAAGTCTGCCCTTCTTCCCTTGAATGTGGTGGCGAAAAACACCAATTTGACAGATGACGTCCCTATCTGCACATCCTTTACGTATCTCATTAAAATCTACCCCACTCTCAGCAAAATAACTCAGGAAAATTTTCTCAGTCTGAAAAGGAAACTTACAGATGATCTGAAGAGATGGAGTACTCTTTATTTCTCTCTACAAGGCAGAGTCACGACTGTTAAAATGAATGTCCTACCTCGGATTAATTTCTTATTCTTTATGATCCCCTTAGCACCACCACCCAAATTTATCACGGAAATGCACTCTCTCTTATCACACTTTATATGGGGAGGGAAGCGTGCGCGAATTAAACTCACAACCTTACAAAGAAGCAAACTCAACGGAGGATTGGCTGTTCCTAACCTTAATTTTTATTATTATGCTTTTCAGATTAGGCCGTTACATGTCTGGAGAGAGAGAGAATCTGAGGTCCCCTGGCGAGCCTTAGAAGCCGCTCGGGTGAAACCCCATCGACTGGAAGACTTACTGTACACAGGCAGGGGGAGTAGGAACATTAACTTGCGCTATGGGAGCATTATTACCAACTCTATAGCAGTGTGGCAAAGGGTTGAGCAGATGACGGGCAAAATTTGTTAATTTCATAAAGCATCTCCACTCTGGAACAACTATCATTTTCAATCTGGCGGGCAACCCTTTATATTTCCTCCATGGTCAACTAAAGGTGTTTCCACTTATGGTGACATTTTTAATAGCGACGGGCTTCGTACATTTCAAGATATTAGAGACGCTTATGACCTACCAGGCACCTCATATTTTCTCTACTTAAGACTCAGATCTGCCATGAAAGCGTACGGGGTTCCCTGGGACAAACCTTTGTCAGAACACCCTATGGAGAAGTGGATTTGTACTGGGCAGGGTTGTCGAGGGTTGGTAACACGTGTCTATAACTCTCTGATTGATCGAGTTGCTAACACACTAGCAGTTGAAAAGGTGTGGGAAAGAGATCTCCACGGCATTAGTTTGGAGCCTGATTGGGAAAGCATATGGTCTAACATGAACATTACTTCTAAAAATCTGGCGCACCAACTCATACATTTTAAGATGATCCATAGAGCATATGCCACTCCTATTAAATGCTTTAAAATGAAACTGATTACTGACCCTAACTGTACTCACTGCCAGGCTCAGACTCCGGGTACAACAATGCATATGTTTTGGGAATGCTCTGTGATCAACGATTTCTGGGTACAGGTTATGTTATCACTATCAGAGCTATTAGGATCTGCAATATTGCCTAGTCCCGACCTTTGTCTACTCAATGATGTCTCATCTCTGTCTCTCAATTTGAATCAACGTAGATTATTATTTGCGGGCCTAACCGCGGCCAAAAAGACTATATTGTCACTGTGGTATAACCCCAACATATCCTTGATGCATACCTGGATGGCCTCTTATCAGAGTATAGCCTCTCTTGAGTGCACAACAGCGCGGCTCAACAGGGCCAGACCCGCTACAGTACAGGCATGGTCAGACATAGCTGTATCTATAAGAGATTACCTCAAGAGAAGAGTCACACCTCTCCGACACCTGTCCACACAATAATGTGTGACCTTGAACGCTCCAGCTTTAATAGTTTAAAGGAACTGACAGATATGTAACATATGTCTAGTGATAATCCCTTTTCTTCCACTACTGTTTGTGTTTGGTTGTTGTATGTATTTTTAATTTTCCCTTTACAACTGCAAAGAATAATAATAATAATAATTATTGTAATATCTTTATTTTTTATTTTTATTTTTTACTTTGTCTGTCTGTACAATGTCCCCATGCCACTATGATCTTCCCTTACTTTAATTGTGAATGGCTACCGTACTGTTGTTTATGTTGTTTGTTTTGTGTGTCTTTTGAAAATAAAAAATGTTGATCACAAAAAAATAAACCAGTCTTTAAAAGAAAAGTGTTTTTTCCAGCATGACACCCCCCCCCCCCCCCAAATAGTATGCATCTTATACACTGGTGCGACTACACCGTTTTTTTACAGTAACTGCAGTCATACTCTATCTGGCTACAGCTTAGCAGCTCTTCTGGCCTAAAACAGGCATTAAAACCATAGACTGTACAAAAGAAATGGACGTAACATCCGTGACGTCACCCATTGGGTTGTGGACTGCTGCTCGGAAGCCTATCCACCTTATTCCTAACCCCCGTGATGCCTTGCGCAAATTATGGGCGCATACCAGAACCGGCGTATCCCAGAGCGTTTGTTTACTTTTACTGTCTGGTTTAAATAGTAAAAGTACACGCTAATCTTAGGAATAAGACGTAAAACATGTGGGAAGAACACCTGTCAGAGCTCAAACGGGATGATGTGATCATACCTATGCCTGGATGGGATGGGAGGACGATCTAAAGAAGTGGCTGCAGATAACGTACACTAACATTTTTAGCTATTTTGTGGGTGAGGCAATGAATAATCTAAAAAGCTCTGAGGCATATCAGTATTTACACAGCAATAAGGTCGGTTGCGTTTTGCTGAAAGGAAGTGGGCCATAATCTGATGTACCTTAAAGCAGACATAGAGCCCAGCCAAAGCCTTAAAGTCCCCCATCACAGAGCCTGGGTTTTAGTTTCAGTGTCAGGACAAATACAGACGGCAGGGTGTTCATGTATTGCAGGGCAAGGGAGATCATGCAGCCACGCCGCTGCAATACTGGAAGGTAAATGTGGTAGTTTTAATAATTGTTTCCATTGCAAATAAAAGGCTGTTGTATGCTTCATCTATGCACACACCTGAAAAATATTTGTGTGGATCTCCTCTCTGCTCTAACTGCAGCTGGGACTGCTGCGCACCTGACCGCCTGTGAGTGCTTTGGGACGGGGGCGGGGCTTGCGGCAGCACCCGTTGCTCGTTGAGGACAGAGTGATACGTGCTTTCATGTCAGAGTCTCCAAAACATCAGAATACTCTCCAATAACACCAGAAAAGTCACCAGATTTAGCGAGAAAGTCAGGACACATTGGCAAAACTACACTCAGCCTTCCTACAGCTGTCTATCAAAGGCTTTGAGCCCTCCAAACATTTCCTCCAATCATCATACAGCAGCAGAGCGTCTGACCCGCCCACTGCTCCATTGACCGCCAGAGATGCTCAGAATCCAGGGGCGGGGCGAGTTTGTCACATTATCCAATGAGCGCCTTATCCTGGCTTGTCCCGCCCAAAACAGCTGTTGGGAGAAGCCTCATTGAACACCGTTGACGCTCTGAGTCTGCGGCGGACTGCCAGTGTGTGATAGGGGAATCACTTTGGAAAATAACAGCGTCTGCAATTAACAGCTGGTTACAGGATGTCATAGTTGTAAAATCGAACGCATTCAAGTGCAAATTTGATATGATGTAAATTATAATTTTAGTGTGAATTCAATATGACAGTTGTGACAATTTATTTGATGAAATTTCCCAGTGTGCTCTACAGATGCCCCATACAGTACAACGCTGACCTGCATAAAATGTCTCACTTTTTATGAAACCTATGTCCAACTCAGCCCTGCTCAAATGAAAAAGTTGACCGAAGACACCCAGGTACAGAGTGCATCACAGCTATGGCACGATGCAAGGAAGCTGCGACTGACTGCCAGCACAGCAAAGAGAGTGCCCAAACGAGGCACCACAAACCCACAAAAATTCCTGAGTGAACACTTACACCCCACCTTCACTGGCAATACGGCAACTAAATATGGAAAAGAAAATGAGGACAAAGCCATACAGGTCATGGAGGCTCAAGGGCACAATGTGGAGAGGAGAGGCCTGGTGGTGTTTCCTGACTAGGGGTGTAACGGTATGGGATTTTACAGTACGGTACGGTGACGGTGTTAGTACAGTATACCGTGGTATTTCACGATGACAGTATATTATTATTATTTTTTAATTTTCCTTCAATCTCTCTCTTCCGTCTTTTTTTTTCTTTGGTAGACGTCACTGCCATGCGGCAAACAAACTACCGTAAATTCCGGACTATAAACCGCTACTTTTTTCCCAAACTTTGAACACTGCGGCTTCTACTACGGTGCGGCTAATGCATGTTTTTTTTTTTTTTCGTGGCGCCCAAAACATTTTGCCTTGTAACAGCAGACCAATAAAATTGATGAGTAGTTCACAGAGGTCCAATGAAATTGTGTGATAAATCAAGCGCACTTTATTATTGTAAACCAATCATTTGTACTCACTCTCATCAACATGGAAAATACTCGAAGAAAAGCATATGATGCGGCTGTTACGTACTTTATTATTTTTTCACTTTGCTTCATGTTTGATACACGTTGTTGTCAGACTCTTTCATAGGAGAGAACGGGAGAGTTCACTCACTAGGTAAGTTTTAATTGAAAGTTTTCCAATACAAGATGTACAATGACAGATGCGAACGAGGTAGATTACTCCAGTAAAAGTAAGACTTAGTTTAATGACTTAGAAGTCGCCAAATGACTTACTTTAACGAATTTCGTTAGTTTATATAATGCAGATTTGTAAAATATTACTTTAATGAGGGTCACAGTCAGACAATAAACTTACCATTTGATAAGCAGCAGATGTAATGAAGTCCACACAGCACGCTGGATGCAAACTAATATTAAACCTATAGCCTATTCATTATAATGTCCATGGACATACATTGAGTTATTTTGACTTAATAATGACAAAATAATACACAAAAAATGGTCGGATTGGGAACCCATATGCATAATGTCTCCGTGTTGCATTTAGTGTTGCTTGAAATGACCAGGGCTCAGCTAGTGTTGCCTTTTAAAAAATCGTCGATTTCCCGGGATTCCCTGGGAAATTGCCTCCCTCAAGCAGGGTACACTTGCACTCACACTAGCCAAATAATCCGGACTTTAGGGGGCAAACGTGCTTGGGCACGGTATGATTGCCTAGTGAGCCCTAAATGTGTGTAGTCAGAGGGGGGGGGGATGGTTGCGTGATGGCTGTCAGGCATCGCCGATCGGACCAACCCTAGCTAATATCTCATATTACAACGTGGCACACCTGCGGCTTAAAATCCGGTGCGGTTTGTACAAGTACAAAATTGATTTTCTTTCTAAATTTAGAGCATGCGGCTTTTAATCAGGTGCGCTCTGTAGTCCAGAATTTACGGTAATCTACAAGTGAACAAAGTGTTGCAAAGCCACGTAGTGATGCCTTGTAGATCTGCATGTTCTATAGACAACAAGACCATGCCGTTCCACAGAGAATGAAAGCGACGTACAACAACAATAAAACAAATGAACAGAGTCGCTTGACTGAAGGATAAAGAGGTGGTGAAGTAGGGGACACCGGGTCAACCGGGCCCGCGGGTAAATCTGTCTCTGGTTCGGAGTCTGCCATGGATCATGTGGGTCTCGCATCTGTTACCAAAACTACCTTTTTTGATTGGACTGTCACTGAACCAAAGACGCTGACCATGCAGCCTGCCCTGAACTAAATGGAATAGATACATTTGAGCAGCACACAGGTAGGAAACGCTTTTTCAATCTACTGCTGCAGCTGTAGAATTAGATTATAATGTGACTGAGTGACGACTGACCACTGATCTTAATGTGAACGTGAAGTGAAATGTTTTATTTGTGAGTTCCCTACTCGTGTAAGTGGAGTTGCGCCGGCAGAGCTGCATAATATTAAAATAATTAATTAATTACGGTGTCACCACCGTGGCTTCACACAACTGCGGTATACCGAAATATGGTATACCTTTACACCCCTAGTCCTGACCATCCCTGGTTTGGAGCAAGCCCAGGTGGAATTTTAGACTCAACACAGCTCCTAGAGATCAAGTGTCCCCTAAAGAGCGCTATGTCACTTACAGAGTTTCGAAGTCGGCCAAATGGTGACAGCAAATTCTTAAAAGATGGGCAGTATCTCATTCTTCCCAATGGGCAAAGTGGATACTACCTCCAGGTGGGTAAATATTGTTACTTATAATCTATGAATTCATGTCACAGGTACTTGTAAACCTTCATTAAACAAACTGTAAACCATATTATTTTACATTTATTCTTCCAGGTCCATTTCAGGTGTGCTTTGCATACACTCAATTTGATTTCATGCAATGACATAGACAAATGGCTGTCCTCCAACAGTGACTCAAAATGTGTGTACAGGAGTGCAACAGCAAAGTGCAATGCTCTTTGGACAAAGGCTAGCCGTTCTACCATGGCCTCCGAGATTGTTGATGAAATCTGTGGGAAAAAAATGATTGTGCCTACATCAACAAGGTGGAACTCCTTTCACGATGCCTTGTCCCATATCAGTGACAACACAGCCCAAGATCTGAACACACTTTGTGCTAGATTGGACATCAGAGCCCCGACTTAGCACGAACATATATTCCTAAAGGAATACTGCAGTGTTTTGAAACCTCTGACAGTAGCACTGGATATATTGCAAGGGGAAGATAACTGCTACTATAGTGTTTTTCTACCAACCCTGGAGACCCTAATGTCCAGGACGCTGGCACTCCAAAATGGACTGTCGAGGATGACAGCAAACCTACTGGGAGTAATTGTACAGGTAAGCCAATTCTTAATAGCCTATCTGTTAGTAGCCTTGGCATAGACATCACATCATAGACATTATGCTTTCTTATGTTCTTCTATATTATTTTGTCCTAGGCTATCAAAACGCGATTAGCACCGGTTTTGCAGAGCAGGGAAGCTCTATTGGCTGCCCTGATGTTGCCGAAATTTAAAGGGGCTAAATGCGATTTGAATTTCACCGCTAGACGTCGCAGCTCTGGACTGCGTGCAACCAAAACAAAACTAGCTAAGGGGTACACCCCCCCCCCCCCCTTTCCGCTCGCCTCCCCCTCGCTCTCTGTCCGCTCCTCCTCCTCTACCTGCCTGTTTTCAGTGAAGCACTTTCCATCCGTGATGAAACAGCTGTCTCAGGACACAACGGACCGTTGTGACGTCAAGTAACGAAGTAAGTAATACAAGCGAGAGTAACGTATTAGTAACGTATTTCTACGTTAGTGTAACAGTTATTAGCTTTCCGATGCTAACGTTAGCTATCTGCTAGTAGTTGAAAATTAACAAGCTGAACATAGTAGCCAAGCTAACAACTTCACATTGATCATTTCTGTTGGATTTTATGAGCACTGCTGGCAAACAGACATTTGGGTTTTTGTGCAATTGTGAAAATATTGACCAAGATGTGTGTTGCTAGTGTAATGTAGCAAGAGTCTGGTTCATCAACTGTCTCTAAGGTAGCTAATGCTGAGTTTGTTCCTTATATAATTATAATGTTATATTATAATTGTTGCTGCTCTCTTCATAACTGATTGACTGAAAGGGCAGCAGCAGCAGCATCATGTCTGTTGAGGCAGCTGCAGAGTGTCTGCCTCCTCAGAGGAGCCGGTGTGAGCTGCTCAGATGATGAGAAGAAATAGAGGTTTGTATCATCTGTGTTTCTATCCATTTGAAGTAAATTGTTAAATATCAACATAGTGTGAAACGCCAGTTTTTCCAGTGTGTCTACATCATGATTTACTTTTCAGTGTACGTGTTGTTCATCTTTTACAGAGCCTGCTTCAAGACTTGACCCTGGAAGGAGCCTTTTGGACCTGAGGCCAGGGCTGGTTTATGATGCTCTGATGATGTAGCAGGGCCATCATGATGCTCAACTGCCATGCCATACCTACCTCTGACATCTGCAGCAACATGCACCCCACATTTACAGGAACATGCATCATTTAGAGATCAAAGGCAACTCAGTCCTGTTCAGTAGACTAACATGTTTAATTAATCATTTATAATAATTTATGTTCAGAAGTTATTGTTTAGCCTGTTGTTCATTAATGAGTAAACAAATATTCTTCAACAAATGATGTGTGGATCTGCTTCATTCACTAATAACCTAATTGTGAAACACCATAAGTTTTCTGCTTTGTGGTAAACAGTACATCAATTTACATTTAACTTGTGTATGGTCAGTGATTGAATTACACTCTCTAAGCAGTAGTGGACTAAGCCAGTGTTATCTACAATGTTACAAAGGATAATGTTGAAATGGATGAAGCATAAATATAATCTCAAATCATGTCAAGTTTATTGGTGAGCAGTATTGCAGTCAATTCCAGAAAACAATCATAAATACTACTTTTTTTTAGAGGTACACATCACCTTTCTCTTCTTGCTGTAACCATCTGGACAAAAAAAGGTCAATTGTATCTGTATCTGTACAATCTACACTTAAGTTGAAATGAAAACAAAACTCTACTGTCATACACATTGATGTATGACAGTGGAGTTTTAACATCTCAAATGTGGTTTACTGCCCCTTCAGTTTATAACAAACATATAAGACAATAGATCAAAAGCAAATCAAATTCAGAAATAATGACAATAATGACACCATGTAAGGTTTATGATCAGTAGTGACAAAGTAGCAGCATGCAAAGTGTAATTCAGTATGGTTTGTCTGCTTTTGTGGCCTGCTGTGCTCAAAGTCACTGATGAGGACGTGATGAGGATGTCATGAGGACGAAGAGTCTGAAGAGTAGCTCCTGGTGTTATTCCTTCCATCACACAGCATCTGCCCGTCTGCCATGGTGGAGTCACTGCAGTATTGGGCATTATGACCTGAGGAATGCAAAAAAAAAATGTAACCTGTGTATAAAATATTTCAGAGCTTTAATCTAAACAAACCCAACATGACAGACAATTCTCACATTTAAAAATTTCAGAATTGCTAAACTGTCAATTACAATAAACTTCTTCAGTTATAGCAAACACCAGTAGTTGTCAGACCAAAATGTCTATCATCTTTATCAGAGTAACAGTCACAGTATTTCATCACCAGTCCAATAGCCTGTTTATTATTTTCAGGACAAAAATATCTTACTTTACATTTAGTCAAAAGTTTCTGAAATAGCATGGACTGGTCCAGTGAAGCATGGTTAGCATTATTATCATCATCATCATCATCATATGTACTGCCCTGACAGTATTACAACTAACATTACACAAGCAGGCCATACATATTTTCATACTCATCACTTCTCTCCCTTTGTGCTATACAATATGCGGACAGACATAAAATGTGATAACACACAGCACTAGTCGTAAGCATTCCTATTCCTTCCTCTGTTACTATTTTACGATGCTTATTGCTAACGTTAGCCACATGGCTACCAGCTCAGACGTATGACGGTAGCTCACTTAGCTTAGCTCTAGCTCGTTTGTGTTAACAGCAAAACAAAACTGGGACCAGTCTGAGTAGAACTACATTATATCCAGCTCTACATGAGTTACACACAGTCCGATTATTCGTCTTTGTCTTTCTCATAGAGGAACAATAAACTTATAACCATCTTACTCACTGTGGCTGCAGCTAACGCCAGTATAACACACACACACACACACACACACACACACACACTTTATATTCTTTATGTTTGAATGCTAGCTTGCTCCATGGCGGGATCATCCCTATGTTCCTCGGGTCCTATGTTCCCCGCTTTGTATGTGACATGGGAACATAGGGATGATCCCGTCTGCAGTTAGCTGAGTTAGCCGCCGAGTTAGCAGCCGAGCTAGCCGGGGAACATAGGTACGCTCCCCTCCATGGCTATCATGAAGCCGAGCTGCAGCTCAGGCTTCGTCCTAAGACTGTCAACTAAATGAACATGATATGCGACATAATATCTAATGTTAGTCTAACACTAACTAAACAGATATGTGACTGTATACACATAACGTCACTTACTGGTCCAAGAGAAGAAGCGCTAGCTCCGAGTCAAAATGTATCCCTTTTTCTTCTCGCAGGGCTCTCCACCTCGGGAATGCAAGGCCAATGTTAACCCAGGTCTTATTCCTCTCTTTATCGGAGAGTTTCTTGGCAACTGAGCGTGGTCTCTTCATGGGGCTTTCCTCCACCATGTCGCTTTCGCTAAGTCCGCAGCCGGTCCTCAGTGGTTTGATAGGGGGAGTGGCATTACGGTCCCGGTTATATAGGGGGAGTGGGTTAACGGTTCCGGTGGAGGAGAGGAGGAGGTGGCTCACATACACTAACATGAACGGGCTGCCGGCACAGCTTCCAAAACAGAGGCTCCAGAACAACACACACAGAGGGCGTGTGACGTAACTCTCTACTCCAGATGTAAATACACCATTAGTGGGTTACATAGCAAAAATAAAATTCCTGAAAGCTAATAAAGCTGTATTTCGCATATAGCCCCTTTAAGGTTCGATGGATAGGGGGAGCGGAGTGGAGAGAAGCGGCGCGTGCGCTGCTCATCACCGAGTGTCGCACTTTACCCCATGATGAAGAGCCAGCTGAGAATAAACAAAGAGAAGTTGCCGCACACAGCAGCGCCAGTGAGGCTGACTTTTTTTCTTTTGATGAGGAGGAGGAAGACGCAACGTCCTTTAGCGCTATAGAGGCTGAGGTACTCTAGTATATGAGATCAGGCTCAGAGTTAGAGGTCCTTAACCGATTCCACCGAGTGAGAGCTGTGTTCATGAAATACAACACTGCCACACCATCCAGTGCACCGGTGGAAAGGCTGTTCAGCCTGGGAGGTATCGTTCTTACCCCGAGAAGAAACAGACTCTCAGATAAACGTTTTGAAAGACTGCTCCTGATGAGATATAATCACACATTTTGTGCTGATGTGGAATAGGTTGCCTGCCTGTGCCTAATATCCTCTTTTCTATCTGGCAAACTGTGAAGAAGGGCCAGCATATTCAGTGAACATATTTAATTCTGAGGCCAGTCCTGCTTTAAGTTGTTCTTGATGTTATTTTGGCTAAAATGTATTTGCCTCCAAGCAGTATTATTCCATTTTATTTTATTTTCACAAGCCATAGATATCAAGCCATTTTGAAGGTATTCTTTTTCTGTTGGATTTACATGAGGCATGATTTATTTTGAGAAACACAAACCATTTTGAGGTTTTCAGAATGTTCCTAAGATTTGCACTAGCTTCTTTGCACCAATTTTAGGGGTAGCCTATGCTATCTAATATTGTCTGATATTGTTGTTTAGTGGTGGTGTTTAAGCCTACAACCCAATGTGTACTTGCTAGGTGCTCTGTGGCATTTTTGATAATAAAGAGCACGAAAGAAATATCTGTTTTGTCCTTCATAGTAGAACTTCCACAACACATTTAGGAACAGTTCTGCCCAAAGTCGAGCAACATAAAAGTAACAAGTAACGGGGTTGAGCATAGCTCAGCGGGTAGAGCGCATGTGTTGAGGCTATAGCCCTCGTTGCAGGTGATCCCGGTTCGAATCCCGAACCTAGCGGTCTTATCCTGCGTGTCATTCCCCCTCTCTCTGCCTCCTGTTTCCTGTTTATCTCCACTGTCCTGTACATTAAAGGCAAAAAGCCAGAAAAAATATACTTTAAAAAAAAAAAAAAAGTTACTTTATTTAGAGAGTAACTAAGTAAAGTAACAGGTTACTTTTTAAGTAACTTCCCCAACACTGTCGAGGACATTGTGCAATCAACCTGTCAATCACAACGTAGCCACGCCCTAATGCATACCCTGCTTTATCCTCAAATATAAAATCAGGGAGGCCAAAATTTCACAGATGAACATCATACTGCATTGAAGAAGGCTTTAAACTAGCGATTGAGACCATAAACACATTTTGAAAATGTTTACTGAGGTTAGAAATCAAGTGAGAAGTTGGTGAATTCTCCATTGACTTGTATAGAGACGGAAGTCCTTTTGACACCAAAACAGTCGCCCCCTGGTGGCCTTTTGATAGAATGCAGTTCTAAGTTACTTCCGCGTAGGCCTCGTTTCAGAGGACCAGAACTCCTCGCCTGATTAAAACAAGGGGCTACCTCGGTGGCAGTGTGTTGTTTCAGATATCAGTCAGACATGAAATACAATGCAGGACATCCAGGTTGAGTAACAGGTAAGTTATAACAGTCACCAAAACTCTGCACAGATTTATCTTACAAGCTGACAGCACATTACAGGCCTGGAAGGTTATCACAGTGGCAAGTTTTTAGCTTTTGATGCAGTGATTTCAAGTTGGTAGAAATACTCACATTACTAAGTGATCTATGCAGAATGTGTTCGCCTGCATTGATTGGCTACAGCAGCATCTTGCCACATGATGTCGTGTCTGGGTGCGGCAGATCTTGAGCATGGTTAAACTTGGTTTTGTCAGACGACCATGTGTTATTTTTCTGGAGCCTTTGGTATTGGCACTCACACTGCGTAAGACACAGACTATTATTGTCTTAACAAGTATTGTGCTGAATGCATCCTCTAGCAGCTCATTGTGCCTGTAATGTGGAGCTCTTCCTCTATCTCGCTCCCTGCCTTCTCTTTCATCTTCCTCCTCGACATTCTAAGCTCTTAATCAGCCTTTTCTCTTGCTTTGATTTGTTCTCCACACCATCACTGGTCGGTTATTTGAGTGGGTGTGTGAGGGTGTGTGTCTGTCTATGTGTGTACATAGATTTGCATGGCAGTTAAAAACAGAAACTCAATTAATTTAAGCCTTTTTAATTAGCCCCAGCCTTGGTTTTAATGTTGTTTCTCTTCTCACTTGTTCAAACAGCACTCATGTTTTAGCTTTGTTCTAATGAGCTCTCTCTCTCTCTCTCTCTCTCTCTCTCTCTCTCTCTCTCTCTCTCTCTCTCTCTCTCTCTCTCTCTCTCTCTCTCTCTCTCTCTCTCTCTCTCTCTCTCTCTCTCTCTCTCTCTCTCTCTCTCTCTCTCTCCCTGGCTTTCTCCATTTTCTGCAACTGTCAGCATCTCAGCGGGGCTCTCCCTCACAAAACAAATCCGATCTAAAAAGAGCTTTTACACGTGACCAGTATATGGAAGCCCTGAAAGGAACAAAGACAAAATTCTCTTACAGAATCCTGCTTCATTTCCTTTCAAATATTTTATCTCAATGCCAATCTTTTTTTAATCTTTTTTCTAAAACATCTGTGCATAATAACATAGTATATGTCTCATGGACACATGGGGTGAGAGTTAGATATTTAGTAAGATAGGATTTACAGCCTCTTTTAGGCACTAAGCAGCCAAATTGCATTTCTCCTTATTTACCAAAGTCACAATCCATTTTGTACTGGTAAAATGGACAAGTCATCCCAATAGCACAAAAAACAAAAACATGCCAGCTAACCCTTACATTCTGACCCATCTTTACATTTGACAGCTGTAAAAAAATCTCAAATGTCTTTTTTCTTTTACTCTGAAATTTGATGACTTCTCCTAAAGTGGCCCACAATGCACAAAAAGGAAAATATTTTAAAATGTTATACTTTTGTATAGGTGATACACATTTCCAGGCTCTAATGGTTATACAAGAAACCCCACACTTCTATAAAGTTCTGCTCATTTTCACTTGGTGCTAGAAGTCCTACGAATAGTGAAATGGAGATCACCTGAGTGCAGTTAATGTGTCACAAGTGATTATAGTATAAACACCTGTGTCTGGAAGGTCCAGTCACTGGTTCATCAGTATTCCTGCTATAATTACACCATGAAGACAAAAGTGGGGGGATGGATACAAAAACAAATACAAGTCACTGAACATCCTCTGGGTTTCACTTAAATTAGTTAAAAGCTTTAGCAGCTAAGGTGGGAGAGAGAATGCATACAACAACTGTTAATTTATGGGAGAGTGGCAAAGAGAAAACCACTGTTGAAGAAAACTCAGATTAAATCTTCACTAAAGTTCTTTGGTCTGATGAGACCAAAATGGAGCTTTTTGGCCATCAGACACCAGCACAGCACCACAAACACACAATCCCCACCATGAAGCATGGTGGTGCAGCATCATGTTGTAGGGAAGCTTTACAGCAGCAGGCCCTGGAAGGCTTGTATGGGTAGAGGGTAAAATGAATACAGCAAAATATAGAGAAATCCTGGAGGACAATCTGATTCAGTCTGCAAGAGAACTGCGACTTGGGAGAAGATTTATTTTCCAGCAAGACAATGACCCAAAGCAAACACTACTGTGTAGCTAAAGCTACATAGAAATGGTTTAAAGACAACAAGGTGAATGTTCTAGAGTGGCTGAGTCAAAGCCCAGACCTCAATCCAATAAGAGAATATGTGGGTGGACTTAAAAATCACTGTTAAAGTCTGTCTAAAGTGCTGAGTTTGACCTACCACAGAAAAGTGTGTTGTTAACCACCCTGCCAAATTTGAATGATTAAAAAAATCGCAAAATATATGAAATTAGGCTTCAAAGTTGAGTAAAAAGCAGCCTCTTTCTCTGATCCCAAACACTGTGGGCGTGGCCACCGAGTTCGCTGTAACCCCGCCCCCTACCAAGTGTCACCTGTCAATCAAAGTCACCACCTCTACCAGAAACATAGATGCTACAGCTCTTTCTGCTGCTAGTTCACCTGCTAGCTCGGCGGCTAATTCAGCTAACTGTAGACTGTAGTAGTAGTAGTAGTGTTAGATGTAATAACAATAACTGGCCACTAGGCAGGTTAACCACAGAGGAGAGAGGACTCTCGGTCTTATATAGTAGGGGAGGGACCAAGGGTACGCCACTACATCATGGAGTAGCCCTTTTTTGCAGGCTCATAAAATCAGGAACAATGAGAGGCTGAGAAGCAGTTTAAGGCTCTATCTCCACAATTCAGTATTGCATAATTATCAGCCTTTTCACATGTTCTCTGTAGCCATTTTCCAACATCACAACATATCGCAACATATCTTTGTAGCACAAAAGCTGGCTAATTTAAGCAGGTACATTAAAGCCCCCTTGCTACAGTACAAAAGCTAAACTGGAACTGTGAAGATACATTAATCAATTCAATATAAGGTTGGCCATACACAGAAATTTTAATTTTATGGCAGTTAATATTAGGTTTTGAGAATGTTAACCAAAAATAAAAATAACATGAACAACATATTGATTCAGGTACATCAGTGCTGAGTCCCAGAGCCAGAGAGAACAGCTGGTGAGCCAACTGTCAGTCACAGCTGTCAATCAATAGCCACAAGACAGACATCAAAGCTACTATAAGTCTTCAAATCTTATTAACGGACCAATAACTTCCAAATAAATGCAAGTTCAAAATCTGCACACACACACACACACACACACACACAGTGGGAGAGAGACTTTAGCAGAGACAAACCAGTGAGAAAGACAGACAGTTTAAAGACGCAGTACAAAGCAACAGTTACCTTGGTCAAAGTGGGAATCATGCTACAGAGACCATTTATCCCGAATTCTATTTCCAACTGGACAGTCCTGCAGTTGTGGGAATACTTACACTGTACCAATAACCAAATGACTTCATAATAAGTCTTATTTTTATTTGAGAGTCGGGGAATTGTGGTTCTCCACAGATGAGGATTTCTGCTGTAGATATTACAAACAAACAAACAAACAAAAATGAGGGAAAGCTGCCTCACACTCCTTTTTGTGCTGTTTCATTTTTTGGACAGGAAAGAGGAGAAGGAAGCCATGTCAGTCTCCCTCCACCTTCTTCCCACCTCCTTGCTTCCAACCCAGTTTCTCAACAAACTCCCTGAACTGTCAAACTCCAAGCGAAGACAAAACAGAAAATAGAGCATATAAATAATTGATAGTGTGATACAGCTGGGAACAAGTTAATCTATGTGTGGAGGATCAGTGGCTTGTTTTTGTTTTTTTTATTAGTGGGAAATGATGGAAAAGTAGTTTCATCCCTGTGACCTCACCCTGAAATGTAGAAAACACAGTGTGTTGTCTTATTTTTTCACAACAGATTTAGTGGCTTTGATTTAGAACTGAATGTAACAGACCTGTTTCCAAACTAAGAGGATGATCTTGTATTGATCCAAAAATGAGACTAAAATCCTCCTGAGGTTTAATTTTCGTAGAAATTGATCAGAGTTCAACCTTGGAAGATCTCATATTATCTTATTGTATTTGCTTACTGCTGCATGTTTAAGGAGTAGAACTGTACAAAGAATTCATGTGTTTGATATACTGGTCTTAAAGTCTGTGTAAAGTAAGAATAAATATGTGTTCTGAGTTTGACATACCACAGAAAAGTGTGTTGTTAACCACCCTGCTAAATTTGAATGATTAAAAAAATCGCCAAATATATGAAATTAAGCACCTGTCAATCAAAGTCACCACCTCTACCAGAAACATGGACGCTACATCTGAGAGCTTTCTGCTGCTAACTCAGCTGTTAGCTCGGCAGCTAACTCGGCTGCTAGCTCGGCGGCTAGCTTGGCAGCTAACTCAGCTAACTGGCTAACTGTAGATTGTAGTAGTAGTAGTGTGCACTGAATGTATTTATACCTCTACAGCAGCAGGGGCGGGTTTATGCTAATCAGACCCCCCCCCCACTAAATCCTGAACACAGAACTCTTGAAACACAGTTTGTGAAGCCTAGCTCCACAATTCAAATCTAAATGGTTGAAATGCTTTTTACACATTTTTTAGAAATATATTTATGACCTATTTAATGTCTGAATTCACTTTACACAGTCTTTAATAGTGCACACATCAGCCTGTCTAACAGTACTGCTAGATGGACATTTTCTCCTTGTGAAACTGAATGAGGGACCTGGGCAGCTGCATTATGCCAAATATGCCCAATATTGGAGGGAGAGTGTGTTTGTGAGTGTACGAGAGAGAGAGAGAGAGAGAGCTTGTGCATGTTACCTCGTCCCTAATGATGTCACAACCTCAGTGATAACAAGCTGCTAAAAGTGACATGCCATCAGTTGGCATAGCTCTGATGACAGAATGGCACTGGCTGTCACACACACACACACATACACATACACACACACGGTGGAGCTGAGGCCTAATGGAGTGGGTTTGGACCCTCATCCCAGCGCTGGTAGATTCAAACCCCCCCCCCCCCCCATCCACCATATCAGCTAGCATTCACCTTTGATCAGGACCCAAAATGGCAGCAGTGGCTCGGCTGACATGTCAGACAGCTGCCAATTAGATCATCTCAGCCTCAGGCGACTGGATTCCAGCCTAGCAGCTACCCAGCTTGTTTTCCATATACAGTCAGTAGCTGTACAGAGGTTTTTTCCTGTCCAATCTAATCACGCTTTCTGCTGTCCGAGCAGCAGATTTGTTCCGGAACGTCTTGGGAATTAATAGTTATTGCCAAGCAGTCTTACACATGAATGGACAAGCATGTACTCTTCAGATGTGTCGCTTTTCAGTGCTTATAAATTATTCCATATGTCACTCTATTGGGCCTTTCCTTATGATGGACTGGGCTCTCAAAGACATCTCTACAGCCTCCAAATATGAGCACTGCCTGCAGCACTGTGACTTCAAACTATATATACTGTATAATATACATGGTATATCTTGTGAGCAGTATGTGTTATATACCTGCTGTGTAGAGGTCAGTGACGTGCGGTGAGGTCAGTGGCTGGGTAGGCAGTGGGCATTCAAAAATCTAAACCCCACCCTAATATACATAAAATGTTGTACCCAATATCAGTAAGCTCAATCAGCTGCTTTAAATATCTGAAATAAAGGGCCATGCTGGCGTAAATTACACATGTGAGAGTTTGTTTGTCTGGTTTAGTTATTATGAAAGCTTATACCATTGTGAAAGTCACAAAAGCTCAGAATACAATTATAATACAATAAAATGTTGGTGTTATTACAAGGTAGAAATTAACAACACAGTGGCATTTGTTCAAAATATGAGAAATTTAATTGAAGTATATATCAAATAATTATTAATTTGCAAATAATGACTACAATAACAACAGACCTACATAAATTGAGGGCCAACGCCTGCACAATGTATACATTTGTATGATGTGCATATGAGCAATTAATATAAGTGCAAAACTGACAGAAATAAACAAAAACAGAAAACCACCAACCTATTTCAGAAATAAAATAATATATGCTGCAGGCTTTGTATAGATTTCTAAAAAATAAAATAACAATATATGCTGCAGGCTTTGTATAGATTTGTAATAATATTTGTCTTGTATTTTTGGCCTTTTTGCCAGGGTAGGCACTGCCTACCCTGCCTACCATGACCACACGTCATTGGTAGAGGTAGATCGTGGTTATTTCTCACCATGCATGATTGAAAAAGCTCAAGTGCCTTGAATTACAATATATTAGTTTATTTGTTGAAACAAACACTGTTGTTCATTTTAAAGGGCAGCTGAGTTATTGTTTATTCAGGGGCCAGAATAAAATCATTAATTCAAAGTTCATGTTTGTGACTTGATACTGTTGTAATTATAGTCAGGTTTTTAGAAATACTGAGGTCACAGTCATCTAATTAAGTATTTAATATTCAGTAGTTCTCAACAGAAGAATACAAATACCATTAATCACACTAATTGTTTTGCAGGCTTTAATAGTATAAACAGGGCAACACTTATACACAACTGTGTCTCTATCAGAGTCAAGATGGACAAAGACACAATACAAATACATATATATTATGGGGTGGCTGTGTCTTAGGAGGTAGAGACTATAAAAGTGCTATATACAGTAAGTACAGTCCATGTATCATTTACCATATGAAGTCAACCTAAAATAGTATACAGTTGTCATGGATAGTTGGTTGAACAGGTCAAATCTTTTGGATCAAATTGTTGGAGACAAAGACGGAACACCTAACAGTATCTCCTGGCTGCTTCATACAGTCTGTCCTCACTGTGCACAGTGAAAAAGATTTGTATGCAATATTAGTCAAACGTTTGGACACTCCTTCCCAATTCACTTAAATGAGAAAGTGCATCTCCATTTTTTTGACTGGCAGTGTATCTGAGCACAAAACTGTGTTATTGGACATGAGTATGCTAACCATGGCTCTGCAGCATTGTTAAAGTTCTGAGGAAGAGATAACTCCCACCCAGAAGCAGAGATGTAGTCAGCTCACTGTTCTGCAGAGAGACATTTTGGATTCACACACATAACAATGAGCCTTTTGGTCTAAATGAAGAAGTAGAATCTACTTATGGATGCTGGACTTCCACTTTCTGTACTTGATGTCTATAACTGTTATAACTTAAAACTGTGTTCTTTGGTTTCTGATGTGATTACAATCTACTTCATGATGTGCCATACATTTTCAGTCTCTTCACCAGCAGCTCTGCACGTATTTCTGACACCAAAGAAACTTTTGAAAGGATGCTCTTCTGGCCCTGTCTCATTAATACATAAAGCCAGTGTGATTCAGAAATGAAAGTCTATTTATTTTGAACCTATTGTTTTAAAGAGTTTTGCTGAAGAATGGGGGCATGCGCTGCATAGCCATGAGGCCCTCTATGATTGCTATCACACTCTAATACTTTCTTTCCTCTTCTCCCTTGTCTAACTTGTAGATTTGACACACTAAATGATGGAGGTCACACAATAAAACATCCCTCCGTTAGATTTGTTTTGTTAGCAGCTCAGGACAGCGCTGGATCACTATCATGCTGATTGTAAATGCTTTTCACAGCAGTGTGCTAAAAGGAAAAGCTGCACTTGTAGTATTTGTGCTTATTTGTGCCAAAAGAGAGAAGGATCTGTCGAATGTGGAGAATAGTTTATGAAATACAGAGAGTGTGTTGTCTGTTCAGAGGAGAACTGAAGATATAATAATATATGATAATATCTAGTTTTGTTGTATCCACTTCTTTTACAAAGTACATGTGAGAACCACCACCAGCATCTGAAAACTACTCAATGTTGAATTTAACTTTAGAACAGTGCCTTAGACTTTCTTTACTTCATGCTTATACTTATTTACTTACCAGGAGAATCAGCTAGTATAAAAGCTAACATGTTTATATCAGTGTTGGGGAGTAACTAGTTCCATGTACTACATTACATCATTTAATTACAAAATGAATGTAAGTGTAATCTGTTATAGTTACTGATGAAAATGTTGATGATTACAAAGGAGTTTACAACTGAAGTCACACCTTTATGATTTTGCTCAGGAGGGTTTTTTCCTCATTTTTTAATATTGAACATGTTACTGAATATATTGCTGTTTTTAATTATTTGAAATCAATATTTCTTTATAATTTATAAATAAATCATGATGTGGGTTTATTTGGAGCACACATGGGCTTAAATGCAGTCACAGTACCAATTAAACCCACTTTATTCATCAAATAACTTAATTTTATATTCCAAAATCTACATGAACTAATGAATACATTTTCAATGAGCGGTAAATGTTGCTTTATAAGAAATGATCTTCCTTATAAATCATGTTAGTATCCATGAAAAACAGCTGAACTTAGATTTTGGTGCTTAATGGGAACACTTACCCTAACATCTGGAAACATTGGTTAGAACATTAGAAGTCATCAAATGTAATAAGTTAGAGTAACAAGAGTAACTAGTAATCTCTAACCTATTACATTTCCATAGTAACCTTCCTAACCCTGTTTTATATTAGCTGCTTCAGTCGGGCTGCAATGTTTCACCTCTGTCTCAGATGTCAAACCTGTCAGGTGTCTGAGCAACAGAGCAAGTGGAGCATCTGCACCCCTACTATTAGACTTAGGGGAGCAAACATGCTTTTGCATCTCCACATTCATATGACTTTTCTATTTTTAAACATTTGAGCTAGTTTGGATCAAAAATAGATAAATCTGGCTTTTTCATGTATAATATGAATTACAAATTATATTTGCTAGAGAGAACTAACATGTACTAACCATGTTACCATGTTCTGAATATCTGTCTTGTTAGTTGGTTTTCAATCATTGTACCATACTTGGACAAGTCAATGTCAGACAGTTACTCTGTCTGAATCTAAATGCTCAGACTTCAGACTTCACCACACTTGCAGACTTGCAGACTTTCAGACTCCCAGAAGGTCTGCAAGTGCTGAGTCCACTTGGGCTGCAGACTTCACCAGACTTCACTCAAAGTGAGCCATCCTTCAGCAATATAGGCTGTGTGAAAGTGATGTAATATAATAATAAAAAAAACAAAATTAAAATATATTTGATGACATTTGATGGAGCAAGGTATAATGTAGCCTACACACAATAACAAGACGATGGATTTGTTATCATTATAAAGTTGGTTTCTGTACATCTACAATGTGATTTAATGTGAATATAATTATTATTATTATTGTTTAGCAGCTCATGTAAATTGAGCATTCTGAGCAGATTGATAGAGCTGTGCAGACATACACTTTTGAAATGAGTTACAGGGTCAGGGATAGAAAAACGTTTTTATTCCCTCCCAACCCAGCCTCCTCACAGGCTTTATATGATGATGGTCAACAAGTTTAAGAGGGTTCAGTCAAAGTTCTTTCAATTAGTTGAAATTGCCCAGCAGTAAGGTGGGACATGATGATGCTAAGCCACAGGGACAGGTAGGTTAGATCGCTTGTTGGATGTCAAAGTTATGATTACCACCAAAGTCTTTTAGCTATGTAGTGTGTTATTGGAGTAGTTAGTAGGTAACAGACTCATTCTCTCTCTCTCTCTCACACACACACACACACACACACACACACACACACACACACACTGACAGACAGACACACACATATTTAATTACACTGGTTCAGTGAATACATAAGTGTATTGCTCTGCTTAATGCACAATGAAGACACTGCAGACTCAGGACGGACAGAAAGAAAGGTAATATCTTAATATGTAGTACAATAAATGGAGCTTCACAGTGGAAAAGCAGCTGTATTGATGATTGAAGTCTCTATATTACAGGAAATGGCTTTTTCAGGTGTTTAATTAGATTTAAAATTTTCTTCCCAAGCCTCCCTTGCCTGTCACCAATCTTGCACCCCCCTCCACCCCCCCTACATCTACTACTACTAACATATCTGCTCTGTAAATCACTGGCCCTCTGTTCTCCTTACACAAACAAATCAGAAACCAAAAGGGAGAGCTTGCACTATTCTAATGCAAGGAATTATTCTTTTTGGGGTATGGCAAAATAGCTCCATGGGCAAAGTCAAAGCAAAGTCCACACCTTTAAATTTTAAAAAGAATGCCAGCACCTGTATGTAAACTGTGATACGTGTGCAGACATTTTGGAGGCAGGCTGCGATACCACAGCTGCTTCTCATGCTGATGCACATGAGGCACCAGGGCTTGTCCATCACTGCTTGCAGCTTTAATTTTTCATTATGTTTCATTTTTGCACCCCTAGATTAAATTAAATCAAACACAATCTGTCTAGATGGAGAGCTTGTTTTCATACAGCCAATCACATTGTTTCATAAAGCCGTAACTTGGCATTCTATCAGTAGATCAGACAGTTACAATGAGCCTGATAGCATCCTGCTACACAACACAAAAGACACACACTCTGAACAACATCCCTCATTAGCTTTCCTGCTAAAGTCTCCTCCTTATCTAAACTTACAAACATGAACACACATCTTGTCCTGCCTCTTAGCTTGCAGAATGAGCTACCAAACTACTATTCACTGGGAAATAGTGTACCACTAATGCCAGTCAACAGGCTAGATGTGTATATTAGAAGCTAATTAGCATGTTAACGTAGCTCCAGTTATATGCTAGCATGGTTTTTACTCTCCAATATCCCTGCTAACAATATGTCTGTCCATGACTTGTAGCTACAGCAGTTTGTTCACTTTGTCTGTCTTTCTATGAGGTGTAACCATAGACTGTATAGAAGAAATGGACGTAACATCCGTGGTTTGTGTACTGCTGCTCGGAAGCCTATAGTTTTGAATTTGGGCAGCGCCATCTTGAAAATTTCAGGTGCATGCTGGGAAAAATAAAAACACGGATTCTACTTATATGGGCATGAGGTTGCTATGGTTGCAAGGGCTGGATCTTGAAGACACTGGGCAATCAACCTGTCAATGACAAGGCCAAAATTTCACAAATGAACTGATTGAAGGAGATCATACTGCATTGAAGTAGGCTTTAAGCTAGCGATTCAGACCATAAACACATTTTGAAAACGTTTACTGAGGTTAGAAATCAAGTGAGAAGTTGGTGAATTCTCCATTGACTTGAATAGAGACGGAAGTACTTTTGACACCAAAATGGTCGCCCCCTGGTGGCCTTTTGATAGAATGCAGTTCTAAGTTACTTCCACGTTGGCCTCATTTCAGAGGACCGGAGTTCCCCGCGTGGGTGTAACACTCACACTGCATGCCAACTGCTGCCAATCAAACACAGACACCAACATGCCAGTTGATTTTCTATACATACTTGCACACATTGTATTTACTTCACTCAAAGAGAGTTTTCATGGTAAATATATTTTTTTTCAACATTCCTCCAGCAGAAATGTTAAGAGCCTCTACGTGACAGAAATGACCTGGTTTAGTAAGATTTCTACAAGTGGACACATTAATCCAGGCTAATTGGATCCAAGCTCGCCAAATCTGTTACTTCAAATGTAACAATGAGTTGTGCTTTGCTCCTCTAATTGAAGTATTCAGCACTTAATGAGGGTGAACATTCTGTTAATTGAAGGATTGTTGTGTTAGATCAAGGGACTGTAGTGAAAGGGTTACGGTCTTGACTTTGTACAATATTGTATATTTCTATTAAGAACCTCACTACAAAGTCATTAGCACTGTTGGGGGTAATTTGGATATCATTTTTGATATAAAGAGTAATCTAAGGATCTGCAATGTAAGTACTCAGCTGTTTAGTTAGATTTTCAAAAAGGTAATTTGTTATTTTTTAACCCAACCACTCCTGACTCCTAACTTTTGCCACAAGAAAATACAATCTGCTATGAAGGGACAGCATTCACTTTGTGGAAATATTCACATTATTTTGAATTTATGGGAGGAAATAAGGGCTAGTTTGAGAAGGCTAGATACTTTTTACATGTTTTTTTATGTAAGAGAGCTGTACAATAAAGAGCTGCAAATGGACATTATGTGTAGATTTATAGATGATGGTGCAGTCATTCTATTTAAAGGTCTGGACTAAAAGAGGTCTGGACTAAAACTACATGAGGAATCACAAAGTAACACTAAAGTACTCTAACCAGTTTTTCTCAGAAGGTAATGCTGTAATGTAACTAGCTACTTTTTAATGGCAGTAACTTTGTAATGTAATTAATTACTTTTAACAGTATTGTCTTCCAACAGTGGTCATAAGGCTGTGTTATGTAGGAGAACAAGTGAGTGAACCTCTGTAAACAAAAGCACTTATGCTCAGTGGCATCTGTAGGGCCCTATGATTTCCTTGATCGTGGACGGAATCGCAGAATTGTCCGATTGAAACGGAATTTATTTTTAACGCCGAATTTGACATAATTTGACTGAAATGCTGTTTTCGTGTGGAAGAGCAACGTCTGTCTGGGGAAAACTGCACGGAGGGAAGCAAATCTGGGTGGCACAACTAGTGTTGTTTTTGGCGGCCTATTTTACTTTTAGTTTTAGTCTAGTCTTTGTGTCAAGCGGTCGTTTCAGTTTTTATTAGTTTTAGTCATGTTCATACTCCTTTTAGTCTAGTCAAGTTTTAGTCGACGAAAAGTCTGAGCATTTTAGTCTAGTTTTAGTCAGAATTGTCCCTGACTATTTTAGTCTAGTTTTAGTCAAAGAAAACTGTATTACCGTAAATTCCGGACTATAAACCGCTACTTTTTTCCTACACTTTGAACACTGCGGCTTATACTATGGTGCGGCTAATGCATGTTTTTTTTTCGTGGCGCCCAAAACATTTTGCCTTGTAACAGCAGACCAATAAAATTGATGAGTAGTTCACAGAGGTCCAATGAAATTGTGTGATAAATCAAGCGCGCTTTATATTGTAAATCAGTCATTTGTACTCACTCTCATCAACATGGAAAATACTCAAAGAAAAGCATATGATGCGGCTGTTACGTACTTTATTATTTTTTCACTTTGCGTCATGTTTAATACACGTTGTTGTCCGAATCGTTCATAGGAGAGAACAGGAGAGTTCACTCAGTAGGTAAGTTTTAATTGAAAGTTTTCCAATACAAGATGTACAATGACAGATGCGAACGAGGTAGATTACTCCAGTAAAAGTAAGAGTTAGTTTAATGACTTAGAAGTCGCCAAATGACTTACTTTAACGAATTTCGTTAGTTTATATATTGCAGATTTGTAAAATATTACTTTTATGAGGGTCACAGTGACAGACAATAAACTTACCATTTGATAATTGTGGTAGCAGCGGTGTATCAGATGTAATGAAGTCCACGCAGCACGCTGGATGTAAACTAATATTAAGCCTATAGCCTATTTATTATAATGTCCATGGACATAAATTGAGTTCTTTTGCCTTAATAATGACAGAATAATACACAAAAAATGGTCGGATTGGGAACTCATATGCATAATGTCTCCTCACTCGCATTTAGTGTTGCTTGAAATGACCAGGGCTCAGCTAATGTTGCCTTTTAAAACATTGTCGATTTCCCGGGATTCCCGGGAAAATTGCCTCCCTCAAGCAGGGTACAACTTACTCACTCATAGCACACAAGCCAAATAATCCGGACTTTAGGGGGCAAACGTGCTTGGGCATGGTACGATTGCCTAGTGCGGCCTAAATGTGTGTAGTCGGGGGGGTGGTTGCGTGATGGCTGTCAGGCATCGCCGATCGGACCAACCCTAGCTAATATCTCATATTACAACGTGGCACACCTGCGGCTTAAAATCCGGTGCGGCTTGTACAAGTACAAAATTGATGTTCTTTCTAAAATTAGAGCATGCGGCTTTTAATCAGGTGCGCTCTGTAGTCCAGAATTTACGGTAATCTCTTTTCAGTAATGTTATTCTATCTAACCCCGTCAATATAGTATAAGTACCTAGTGGTAGAGAGATGAAACTGTAACCTCCTGGAGGTGTTATTTTAAGACTGGTTGTCACAAACAACAACAAAAACAATAGTCCAGAGAGGTATTACATAAAAGTGGTTAAGTGACAAACTTGGGTTAGTTAACCTAGAGGGAGAGGTAAATCTGATAATAGAAGACCCCAGTGGCTTCAATATATTAGCTAAACAAAGCCAAAGGGTTCATCTATTAGTGAATTTACCCCTTCTCACGAGTTTACTTAGCCAGGTGCCAAACACACCTCATACTGCGTCCCGGAACGCCTGGACACAACCATATATGGTCAGCACGTGCATATTAATTAGCCATGTGCCCTCTGTGGAGCGGCTACAAAGTGACAACAAAGACACGGGGGGGAGGGCGGGGGAAAGAAGTGAGATACACGGCGATATTGGGCAATAAATCAGTCAGAAAAAATATCTTGTATTTTAATAAGCTACAATAAAAACTAAACAAAAAAAACAAAATATTTTCGTCTCGTTTTTATTCGTCAACAAAATGGGATTACACATTTTATTATTGTTATCGTCACGTGACCAGCATTTTCGTTGCGTCTCGTCTCATTTTCGTCACGTGATAAAGGTTCGTTGACGAAGATATTTCGTCATAATTTTCGTTGACGAAAGCAACACTAGGCACAACAAGCCCCCTCCACACACTGAGCCCATCCCCCTTTAAACAATGTAAGCATGGTGAAGCAGCTGGCCACGGCTCTGTCTTCGTCAGCAAAAAAACTTTGAAAACTTGACACTAACCCCTCAGTACAGAGCCGAGCAGTTCCTGAAGGACTTCTTTGTGTCAGGTGAACTATTGTTTTGCAAAAACACACAGTTTTTTTAGTAAAATAAGAGTAAAAGGTAAAAAAACAAAACAGGATTCACAAAAATTAAAACGGAAAAATCGGAATTTGGGAAAAAATTTAACGGATTTTATGGGGCCCTACATCTGCTGTACAAGGAACCTTTCTCCTCAGGGTTACTATCTATCTGCTTTTACTCTATGGAGCCATTTGTGGTGAAAAAACTCCCAAAAACCTATGGTAACCAGTGTTTGTTCATGGACAGAAGAACGTGCACTGGCACAGAGGATTACAATATACCAGGTATACACACAATACGTGTTAGTAGATCAGTTTGTTGTCAGTTTGACTCTACACATAAGATTTGTTAACAAAAAGAAAAATATAGAACATTTCAGCTGAATCTTTCAATCCTAGCGGAGAAGCACAGTGATCAATGCTCAGAAAGAATGCTTAGACTTTTGTAGTTTTGTCATATGAGGATGAAAATAATACCGTTGCTCAGCATATGCAAAAAGTCAAGATGCTGCAAAGGTAATGGAGAGTAGAGAGTCTCTTTGCCCAGAGGACAAAAGACTCTCTTGATGGAAGTGGATTCACAGAGGGAGATTATCTGAGCCCAAATAACATGTTAGCTTGACCTTTCAGAGCCATTTGTGGCTAAAGAGCCTAAAGCTACAGCAGTGAAGTGAGCCGTAGATAGGAATGTTATAAAGCCTTTTAATATCCTTGTCACAGAGTTAAGGTCTTTCCCCACCCAGCCCCCCTCCTCATGTCTCTGTTTGGCTGGATTTCAAAACCATGCAGCAAGCTGTGCTGAAAAGGAACAAGCTGCCAAAACGCTGATGTGATTTCTTAAAGATTGATGTTTTTCAGAGTTGTCTTGACTTGGCCTTTTATAATCAAACAACCATCCAATATTGCAAATGCACACTGCTCCAGAAAAGTGATCCAGAAACTCTAATCACTTTCTTACACTGCATGTTCATTTTTTTAGCAGAAGCCGATGGCCAGCATCATCAGGCAGTGAACGTTACAAGTATAGTTTAACATTCAACTGTAAGCTTCATACGCAAGAAGCTTAAATCTTAATCTAATGCTGAGCTCACCCTGGAGTTAATCAAGATTATAATGTATGGGCTGAAATACCTGGAAGGCAAATAACTACTTTCACTGAAGACTTAGCTGAGGATTGATCAATAAGCATGTGATCACACTTACAGTGGATTGTCTGTGGAGAGGGTGCTTTATATAACTTTGTCTTTTTGTATGTGGCTGGTTTAGGTAAATGTTATCCTGCCAGGTTAGAAGCTAGATGTCAGCGATGGGTCCAATATTGTTTACTTTGGCTACACATTAACGATCAAGAAAATCATGATGCATGTAGCACATACCAGACAGATTAAGTAGTATGTAACAAACAGGGAGAGAAATCCACAAAGCACTTTAAAGACTGTGTAAAGTGAATTCAGACATTTTCTTCTAAACACATTAAATAGGTCATAAATGTATTTCTAAAAAATGTGTAAAAAGCATTTCAACCATTTAGATTTGAATTGTGGAGCTAGGCTTCACAAACTGTGTTTCAACATTTCTGTGTTCAGGATTTAGTGGGCGGGTCAGTGATTAGCATAAACCCGCCCCTGCTGCTGTAGAGGTATAAATACATTCAGCACACACTACTACTACAGTCTACAGTTAGCTGAATTAGCCGCTGAGCTAGCAGCCGAGTTAGCCGCAGAGCTAGCAGCTGAGCTAGCAGCCGAGTTAGCCGCAGAGCTAGCAGCTGAGCTAGCAGCTGAGTTAGCAGCAGAAAGCTCTCAGTCCATGTTTCTGGTAGAAGGGGTGACTTTGTTTGACAGGTGAAACTTGGTAGGTGGGGGTTTCAGAGAACTCAGCGTTTGGGAGCAGAGAAAGAGGCTGATTTTTACAAAACTTTGAAGCCTAATTTCATATATTTGGCGATTTTTTTAATCATTCAAATGTGGCAGGGTGGTTAACAACACACTTTTCTGTGGTATGTCAAACTCAGAACACATATTTATTCTTACTTTACATGGACTTTAATCACCCGCTCCATGCTGTGAAGGGTCAGAATATGATCTGTTTGGTGACTATCTCACCTGCTGTGAGACTGGGTTGCTCTAAACTTTATAATCCAGGTTTACATGAATGAAGATTTCATTCAAATGTAGACACTCGTGGGGTTGCTAGTGTGTCTGGCTCATGGAGCGATGAAGAAGACAAAGTAACGTACTTCCTGTCCCAGCTTTTCTCAATAAAATATAAAAAAGTGGGAGGGGGCGGAGGGGTTTCCCTTCTGGGAGCGCATGCTGTCACTGGGAATACCCACTGATGTAAACGCTTGTTTCACAGTCTTATTATTATCCTCATAGTGTGTATCTGAACTATGAATAGAAGATTTGAGACGTTTATTTTTGTCTTTATTCCTGACAACGAGTAACGTTCGCTGAGGATCATGGGTAGGCTAACATAACCACTCCTGCTAATGTCCAAAGCGGCAGAAACAAAACGTATTTCTCACAATCAAAGGTGAAATAATTGAAGTGATGGTTATAACATTCACCCAGCAAGACATTGAGTTATCCAGGACACTTGTTGAGGATATAAACAAAATCGTCAGTGAATTATCCGGTCTTCCTGCACTTATAAAGACACAGCAAGGTTCAAATCTCCTGGTTAAATCTTGAATAATATAGAGTTTATATTTTTAAAGTAATATATAATATTCTTGGATTACTGGATTTTAATCAACAGATTACATTTTGGGGCTATTTTAAGAACTGCTGTGAGACAGGCGCACTGATCAGTGAAAAATAATATATTGTTACTAGTTATTTCATTTGCACCTAAGTAAAACATTGCCACAGATATATTTTTAATATATATGAGATTTCATGAGTTGTATTTAAGGTATAAAAATGGTCATAATGGTAAAAAAGTTGTATATTCTTGCTTTCCCTGGTGATTAATACTAGTTTCTAAACTGATTTTATCATTTATATCAAAGTGTAAACCTACCACAAGCTTCAATTCTACCAATCCAGTTCTACCAATCCAAGGCACATACTAATGAACAACCAAGCATGCTCCTAACAAAGTGTTAAAGAGTCTGTATCTCCTGGTGCACGTTGCCTGTTTAAGGGTTAAATTCGTATGATATCATACGAAAAGTAGTGGACAACTTTTCGTATGATATCATACGAATAGAGGATGAGAACGGCCTGTGCTAAACCCAACTGAAGAGTACAATTCGATCTGTTCTTCCTCGGCAGGCATAATGCAGGACAAGTGGCATCTCTCCAGTTTTGCTAAGTGAGGCTATGTGACTTCTTGGCAGAAGAAAACACCTTTTTTACAGTTTTTTTTCTCATAAATTTGTGAGTTTATTTCTTGCAAATTTGTCACTTTGTATCATTAGAGAATATCCACATTTTTCTCAAAATATTACCCTCCCTCCTCCATGTCAGTATTTATATTTATATACATAGTTTTTACATATATGATCCTAATATGCCATCCTGATAAAGTGGTCATATGTTTTTATATGTTAAATATCAATCTGCAGAGCAAATAGTATCTGGTATCTGTAGTGTCTCACACTGTACTAGAATAAAAAAAATACAATACTCCTGTTAAACATAGTGAAGCAGAAAGTATCAAAAAATAGATACACTTAAATACAAGCATATTGGTACATCACTCTTTACTCAAGCACACTGCTGTTCCTGTGAGTAGTTCAGGGACCAAACCAAAGTGAATGGCTGCATTCATGGCAATCAGTAATACCTCCACAATAACAATTACACTCTCCGTTATGGCAAAGGTGGAGAATAAGGCTAGACAGAGCCCTGGTTTGTGTTTGTCCCTAAAATCAGTACATGAGATGAATAGTTCTCAAGCTGACCAGTCAAACCAAACTTCTACCCAACCTGCAATGAATGACTGTTGGTGAAACAACTGGTGAAACACATGTTGTTGGTAGAAAAAGAGACGCAGTAAGTAGTGAGTGGTGAGGCTTTGCTGGCTTGGAGGTTCACCCACTTGATATGCGAACTCTGCGACTGCCGCTGTGCTCCTTCCCACCCAGAGATCAATACATGACTGGGAGCAGAAGGCAAACTTTACCCCAGGCAAGTGCATAATCAATAGCCATGTGGGTTCTCGCTAATTAAACTGCCACATTAATATATCTCTCACTGAAAGCTACCTCTGGACTAGAAGGGCGGAGGATAGGTTGGAGGGGGGAGATGACGAGATCAGATGGGAAAGGGAAGAGAGAGAAGAAATAATGAAAGGAACAGAAAGAGAGGAAGTGGTTGGAGTGAAAGAGCTGGATCAAAAGCCTGAGACAGACCTTACCAGACCTTGATAAAACAGAAAGGGTTTTGATGAATCATGCAATCTGATTACAGGTTCATAAAGATAAAAACCATGAGGCCAAATGACATTGGCCAGTTATTTTAACATAAATTGCAGTTAAGAATTGCCTTAGAAACTTACTTTTAATCCATAAATTAAAATTGTGCCAATGAATCATGCCAGTTTCATACTTCTATAAATAACATCCAGATAACTTTGAATCGTAATACATGATTCATTTTGAAGCCAGAAAAAAAATCTCATAATCAGTTATATAAATACACGCTTCCTTTATAATTAACTCTGTGTAATCTGATAGGTGTGCCCGTTTCAATCTTAAATTGTTTAATTATCACTTTCAGCTGATAATGATTATAGTTAAGTTGACATATATAAATATATATAGAACTGTGGGAAGTGTTTAGCACTAAAAGTAAAGTGAGGATGCTTTCAAAATGTCATCAGTTGACTATCTTTCCATAGCCACACACTTCAATGCAACCATCCAAAATGTATTTAGACATTCAGATAAGATGATACACATGACCTAATTGTATTCCTTGTTCTAATTGTTACTGAAGATAAGTTCTTCATCACTCTGTATGTTTGAGGTCGTTGTCATGCTGCGGAATACATTTTCAACCAATCAGATGCCTCCCTGATGGGGTTGCATTATAGCCTGGGTAAACCCATGCTCTCTTTCCAGCGACATTCCACTTCGATCAGAAAGTTAGCATGGCCACCAAGACAAAATTGAGATAGGGAACCAATCACAGAACGGGGGAGGCGGGCTCAAGGCGATGGCGCCAGTAGTTTGCTGTTTACATCCAGCATGGCGGCCACAGAGGTGCAGCAACCATTCCAAGCAGCAGTAGATTGTGTGCTAAATAAAGTGGAAGGCAAGTTCACTTTGAAAATAGAACAAAAACTTGCGCTACATGATTTTTCCTTCATAAAAAGGAAGTGTTCACGCTGCTCCCTACAGGCTCTGAATACGTCATCGTCTATCATTGATATGATTGACTGTAAGTTTGTCCAGTAGTACAGAAGCATTTGATCGACATTCGTTGATACGAGGAAATGAACGGCTCCTCCCCAGACCCTACCTCACTTGTGGTAGTGTCTAGCGTTAGCCAGACTAGTTGCATTATGGGTAAGAATCCAAATATTTAAAGTGCCTAAATGTTTTGCACAGTACTGTATATCTCAGATGAGTCAGATGGTCTTCTCTCTGATCAAACTATAAAGATAGGAGTGCACTCCAAACAATTCCTGCCAACCTCACTGTGTAGAACACTTGAGTCACATATTAAGGATGATTGTTTCTGGGCTTATTGGGACAAAAGCTATACTAGGGATTAAGTGACAAAAAGTTATCAACACTCCTTCACAATTACCAACCCTGAGTTTTTTTGTGATTTTATTTGAAATTATCATTTTAAATATCTGGTCAGTTAGATCCAGTCTTCAAAAGAGATCCTCTACTGACTGGCACATTAAAAAACACCAGTTCAGATGTATTAATAAATAATAGCAGAAGGATTCAAACAGAATCATTGTGTCAGAGACCTGACCATGCTGCAGTAGGTACAGAACAGACCCAAATGTCCAGCCCTCAAAGGCCTTTACAATCAGCCAATCAAACATTTAACACCTTCTAACCTTGTTTCAGCTTCTAGAGGGAACTGATGGTACACCTGGTTAAGTATGAGGGATTTCTATATTTTATATATTGTGACTGCCTGGTTAAAATATACAGGTTTTCAATTATCATACAGAGATTCAACTATAATGTCAAAAAATACAACACCAAATATATATCTGTCTAAAAGTATGTGAGAATTCTCTGTTAGACCCAAGGACTATTATGAAATGAAAATATTGTTTTGGAGCTTTTGTTCAATGGTAGTGAGGTAACAGGAAAAGGCATTGTATGGATGCAATCAATAACAGGATCCAACAAACTTAACAAAGTGAACAAAAGAAAGAAAGAACAAAGCAGGGAACTAAACAAGAAAGCGATGGACATGACCTGAACACAACACTATACACTGAGATAACCAATGAGACTGCAGATAAATAGGCTGTACTGGATGCTGGTGGAACAGAGGAAAAAGAAGTAAAAAGAAAAAAAGGGAGAAAGGAACCAAATCTAAAGGTGCTGTGGGAAGTGGAACCTGGGTTGTTCCTGTTGTCCTCGAGTCAAGGAAGGAAGGGAGGGAGGAAGGCAGGGAGGAAAGGAGGGAGGAAGGAAGGAAGGAAAGGAAAGAAGGAAGGGAGGAAAGCCAGGAGGGAAGGAAGGACAGGAGGAAGGAAGGAAGAAGGAAGGAAAGGAGTGAAAGAAGGAAGGAAGGAAGGACAGAGGAAAGAAGGAAGGTAGGAAGGAGGGAGGGAGGAAAGTAGGAAGGAGGGAGGGAGGGAGAAGGAAGGGAAAGAAGGACAGGAGGGAGGAAGGAAGGATGGAGGAAAGAAGGAAGGAAGAAAGGTAGGAGGGAGGGAGGAAAGAAGGAAAGGAAGGAAGGAAGAAAGGGGATGGAAGAAGGAAAAAAGGAAAGGAGGAAAGACAGAAGGAAGGAAGTGAGGAAAGAAGGAACAGTCAAAACAGATGGGGTCAATTTGACCCGGGAGGACGACACAAAGGTTAATTTCTTAAAGCTGCTGTAAGTCTGTCATGAATGATCTGTCATGAGGTAAAAATATATATTTCAACTTTTGTTTGTTAGAAGACACTGAACTGCACAGTCATTTGTAGCTTCAAATTACAAGACCATGCTAGGCATGGCTTGTTTAGCCTTTATTAAAAAACATGAATAACTTCTATAATGCTGACTTTGTAAATCATGTTTCACTGTTACTTTTTTCATTTGTGTTCATTTGTGTACAGGTTTAAATTGTGCTTGTTATACTTTACTGAACTGTGTTATGCAAAGAGAAAGTTGGCTCTGCAACAATAATACTAATAACAGACTTAATGTTCACATCATTCAGCTTGGGCTAAATCTACTGGATGAAGTGATGAGAATGAAAGAAAGAGACCAAGAAAGAGAAGAAATCAAAGGAGAAAGAAAGAAAGGGGGTGCAGACAAAGATTAAAGAATTGCTAACAAGGAATGAATAAGTGCTACATGGAAGAGTAATAAGAGAGAAGTGGAGAGTAGGGCAGCCAGGAAGAAAAGAAAAAGAGCGAGGGAGAGGGGAAGGAGAGCAGGAGTGGGGCTGGTGGATTAGTGTAGAGCAGGTGGGGCAGCAGAGGAGGCATTAATATGTAATTTATTGATGAGGGATAGAATATGCGGACGGAGCAGAGTGGAGGCGAGGCAAAGCCGGCGTGCTGTGGAAGTCCCTTACGTTAGCAGTATGCACCTTTCCATTTACGCACTTCATACATACTAATACACTCTGTCTCTCTCTCACTCACACACACACACACACACACGCACACACACACACACACACACACACACACACACACACACACACACACACACACCAACCTGCATTGCTTCTAGCCATCCCTTTCTTCCTCTGCTTACCTCCTCCCTCCACACAACACTGGCAGGAGCTGAAATGCAGTTTCCAGGCCAACATTTAAAGCTCAGCATTAGCAAGCTTTTAAAGTAGCTTGTTTTTTTTAACAGAAATGTAAAAACAATCATTTGTGGTTTTAGGGGGCATTATGTTTTGGAACTATTTCTTGATAAACCACACAGCTCCATCAAGAAGTGAGCAGTGAGCTTCAAAGGTGTTGGTGTGTGTATGAACTGTGGACAAAAATGGGCTAATTGAAGCTAGGCTAACCACCACAAACTAGATATCCATCCTCTTCTCATTACCAGAAAGTAAATAAGTATATTACCCAAAATGTGTAAATCTTCCTTTAAAATTCCTATTTTGACACAAGAAGAAACAAGATGCACAGAGAGAGACCATGTCCTGTTTTGTATATGCAAATATACAAATAAAATGTGCTTCCAGTTGCCCCTTCACAATAAAAGCCATCTTGTGATTTGCCATCTGGGTGTTTTTAATATGAAGCAGAAGAATTAGCAATAACAGTAATTTTATATAGGGAATTACTTTTGGTTGGTCTCAAAGAAATTCTGGCAAATAGTTAGTTCAACTCAGGATTGGGAAGGCAAGGCAGTTTTATTTATATAGCGCATTTCATACACAATGGCAACTCAATGTGCTTTACATAAAACAGAAACATTAAAACATACAATTAACTACTGGGTTTATATTCTACTAACATGTCATTCATGTATTCTGGACCTAAACCATTCAGTGATTTGTAGACCAGTAGCAGAACTTTAAAATCTATTCTATAGCTGACTGGGAGCCAGTGTAAAGACTTTAGAACTGGAGTAATGTGCTCTGATCTCTTTGTTCTGGTTAAAACTGGAGCTGCAGCGTTCTGAATGAGCTGCAGCTGTTTAATGCTTTTTTGTGGGAGTCCAGTCAGAAGACCGTTACAGTAGTCGAGTCTACTTGAGATGAAAGCATGAATCAACTTCTCCTGGTCTGTTTGAGACATAAAACCCTTCACTCTGGATATGTTCTTAAGCTGATAGAAGCTGTTTTGGTGATTTATTTGATATGACTGCTGAAGGTCAGATCTGAGTCTATCAGCACGCCAAGGTTTCGGACTTGGTCTGTAGTTTTAAGAGAGAGTGACTCGAGATGTTTACTGACAGCAATCCTCATCTCTTTATTGCCAAAAACAATGACCTCAGTTTTGTCCTGATTTAATTGAAGGAAAATTTTGGTTCATCCAATTAGTTACTTGCTCTAAACAGTGACACAATGACTGTATTGGACTGTAGTCATCTGGGGACAGTGCTATAGGTATATCTGTGTGTCATCTGCATAACTGTGATAGTCTACATTAGAGTTCTGCAGAATTTGACCAAAGGGCAGCATATATAGACTGAACAGAAGGGGTCCCCTGAGGAACTCCACATGTCATAGCAGAAGATGGGCTTAGCTCAGGTTGTTTTAGCAGGGTCTGGTCAAGGAGGACTTTGGGTATCTTCTAAACTCCACAGATATGCCCTCTATGCAGGGAAGAGTTGGACACCTCCCTCATATCCCTGGCAAAGTTCTCTGATACCCCTTTTCCACCGAGCTGGAGCCGGTGCTGGTTCAGAGCCAGAGCCTAACCAGCTTTTCCACCACCAAAGCTCTGGTGGCAGCCTCAGAACGGGTGCCAGAGTGAGCACCAACTCTATGCTGGTCTAAAGCAAGAAAACCGATTATGTCAGTGGGCTGGGGGCGGGGTTAGCGTTTACTAGCTGGCTAGCGGGGTTAGCGTTTATTAGCTGGCTAGCAGGGCTAACGTTTATTAGCAGACTAGTGGGGCTAACGTTTATTAGCAGACTAGTGGGGCTAACGTTTATTAGCAGACTAGTGGGGCTAACGTTTATTATCAGACTAGCAGGGTTAACGTTCATTAGCAGACTAGCGTGGCTAACTGTCATTTACAGAGGGTTAAATATTTGTTGAATAAAAGTACTATTTTTTATCATTTTCTTGCCAGAGCTGTCTTCTTCTTCACTTCCAGCAGGCTAGATGCCTTGCGGCATGTTGCTGCTCAGCTCTGAACCAGCACTGACTCCAGCTCAGTAGTCAAAATGCTCCTCAGTGTCACGGTGCCCAGTGTGGATGAGATTCACTCTGAGATGCTCAAGGCTATGGACACTTATGGGCCAGTGTGTTCCAACTATCAGGGATCACACTCAGCCTCCCAGGGAAAGCTTATACCAGGGTACTGGAAAGGAGGCTCTGGTCAGTTGTTGAACCCTGGATTCAGGACCAGCTCCTCATCCTTGCAAGGATACTTGAGGGGTCATGGGGAGTTTGTACATCTAGTCTACATGTTTTTTGTGGACTTCAAGAATGTTTACGACCGTGTCAACTGGGGCACCTTGTGGGCGGTGTTGCAGTCACTGATTCTGTTTGAGAATCTCAAAGTGCAGTCAGGGGGAGGACAGTGACCTCAGGATTGCTTTTCTGCTTTTTAGCAGATGATGCAGTTCCTTTGGCTTTAACATACTGTGACGTTCAGCAGTTACTGGGATGGTTTGCAGCCAAATGTGAAGCAGTGGATGATAGTCAGATTGCTCCCTCTGGATTGGTAGTGAATTGCTGCCCCAAGTATCATAGGGACTTCACAATTGACAGCAAAATGGAGTGTGTGGTTGACAGGTGAATTAATGCAGCATCAGCAGTAATGCAGATATTGTACTCGATTGTTATGGTGAAGAAAGACTGAGCCAGGAGGTGAAGCTCTTAATTTAAAAGTTGGTCTATATGTCCCAACCCTGTCCTATGGTCACGAGCTTTGGGTAGTGACTGAAAGAATGACATCATGGATTAGAAGTGGCCAAAATGAGTTTTCTGTGTCTGCTTTCAGCCTTGAAGATAGGGTGGGATAGGAGGCAGCTGAGGTGGTTTGGGCACATGGTTAGAATGCCTCCCTCTAGAGGTGTTTCCATGCACATCCAATTGGTCGGAGACCCTGGGGCAGACCCAGAACATGCTGAAGGGACTAGATATCACTCTGGCATGGGAACACCTTGGGATCCCCAAAGAGGAACTGGAGGGTGCTGCCAGGGTGAAAGATGTGGTTACCTTACTCAGTCTGATGCCACCATGACCCACTCCTGCATAATCAGCAGAAAATGGTGATGGACGGATGGAGTGATGTAATAAAACTCTGATAGGTCTGTAAAAATTCAGTGAAGGACATGCATGCATCGTTACTAGAGAATCCCTTGTCTTTAGGTTGACAATTTGAATCTCAGGCCAGAGAAACAGACTGTGAATAGTATCAAAAATATGCTTTAATAGATGAAAATCTTGAAGATTATAACTAGTAGTCCCAGTATGACACAGTTTAACACAAGTCTGGTGCAAATACGCAGCTGCAGTAAAAATAGGTCAGTAATTAAAAACCGAGAGGCTCACTAACATGACTGCATCGCTGCTGCAGAGCATGATAACTTGAGACTATAAAACATATTAACTACAGTTTGAATTTACAGAAGATGGAACCTTATCTTTTACTGCCAGACTATATTGTCATCCAAAGTGCCACAAAAGCACAGAAAATTTAAAAATTATCATGTTTGATTAAACTCTCAGAACAGAAGACAAAAAGAGGCAAAGAAAGGAAGAAAGAGAGGAGGAAGACAGCGGGCGGGAGAGGAGGAGGCTGCTAATTGATTAGCTACAGAGAGAAAGTCAGAAGCTTCATTTGCCAAAGTGCTGCCGGGAGTGTAAACCCTCATCACCCCTCCCTCCTCCTCCACAAAAGGATGGAGGCAAGACGGAGGCAATTGATACACTCTGTTAGACCTTATCAGGGCCGCTGTGATCAGCTGCACCTCCAGGCCTATTCTCTGCAGTTTAACACCATCACAGAAAGAACTAGTGTGTGGGTGAGTGAGTGTGTGTGTGTGTGTGTGTTTTGAGGCATGCATGTCTTTAATACAATTAAAGTTTGAAAAAGTGCTGCATGTGTGCGTGTTTGTATACATGTTGTGTGTGAACTGAAGAAGAGGTGCAAGGATTAAAAGCTTTTTTTCTTGGGAAAAATGACCTACCATTTACTGATTAACATCAGCTCTGGAATAGATAAGTATGTGTGTGTGTGTGTGTGTGTGTCTGTTTTTGGCTTCCTTTACACCACAGTGACAGGAGCTGCATTATCATTCACACCCACACATGCTCCTCACAATAGCAACGTTAATATTAACACCTTATGTAATGTTGGCTTTGAGCTTCATTTCCCTCCCAGATAAATTAAGGCGCATGCTGCAGTTTTATTTTTATGTGCTCTAAATGGCACACTTCAGAACAGGAAGAAGCATACAATGCTGCAGAGCTTTTACTGTATGACCCCAAATAAGAAGGCAACCTTTATGTCATCATCTTCATTAGAGATGATAGACAGTGGTTTAAGATGAAACCTTAACCTCAAAAGATTGTTAATTCTTAAATGTGGAGTAGTTTACTCAGCTGTCATAGAGTGAGACTGTCCTCCTATGAAACTCAACCAAAAATGACATATGTTTACGTTGAAGTGACAGAAGCCCTTTAGTAGCCCTAGTAACAATGGAATTCAAGAAGGAAATCAGGTGACACTATTGTAGAGTGTCAAAGTCTGTGTGCAAAAGAAGTCACTTTAACATGGGAGACCCAACCACAAGTCAACATTGTTAAAACTCAGGACCGTACAATGATAACCTTAATCTCATGGTTATCATTGTAACCACAGTGACCCAGCTCTCCCAACCTTAACAGTAATTACTTTAACCCAAACCATTTTCCTAAACTTAAGGTATGTTTTTGTGCCAGACCTTAAACATAGCTTTGTCACATCATAAAACATCATTTTATTTTAGAGTACTTCACAAAAATCCAGATATCTATTTTCTATTATCCTTAGCCAAACACATACAGTGTCACATAGAACACACTTTCTTCACATTTCTACTTTTGACATTTTTTCTTTTAAACCTATCAACCTTTTCCATAAAAATGTTTTTCATTTGTTTGATGAAGTCAATTTCTAACATGGCTGACAGAGTCTTGTAAGTTTTGCTTTATAGTGCCATAACTCTCAAAAACATAATGCAATTGCCTCCAAGTTTACACACACACACACACAAGCTACATACAGAAGCATTTAGTAGTCTTATGGCTGTACCAGATAATAACAGACCACCAACAGGAAAGCATACAGTTCTTAGCTGAAACCTGGTAAACTCACTAGCTCAGCTGCTGCTCCACCCCAGATAGCATGCGGATGTGGGCCACTTGAGGCAATGATCCGGCACTGTAGGCATTCTTCTCGCCCGGACAAAACAGACGTGAACCTAAACTGGCCCATGTAGTAAATGCTACATTTGGGCCAAATATCACAAAACGAATATGGCCCATCTTTGGCCGAAAAATGGCAAGTTAGCAACGACTAATCCGGATGTGAGCCTAAAGAGGCCCACATATAAGGAAACACACTTGGCCCACCTTTGTTGAAACATATTTGGGCCAGTCTTGGCCGAAATATGGCAAGTTAGCATCGACTAATCCGGATAAACTCTGTCTGGCCCATAACTGTTGCGGCATCTGAGCGCTCTTTCTCAGCCTTGCGCAGGCTGAAAACCTGGCTGCGCAGTACCATGACGCAGAAGAGATTTGACTATTATGAAAGCTAACAGTGACCCCTCTCAGAAAATAGTTCCGACGTCCAGGAACACTATTCTGATTCTGAATCTCTGTGCACGATTTGTGTGACAATGGAACCAAATGGCCCATTAAGCCCAAACAAAAGGCTGAGCAATGATAATGCTAATAAAGTGGATGGGTTTACCTGGCTTAAAGCACTGAATAGACCAGGGTTGGCTGGTACAAATGTGCTGTATAATTGCACATAATCAAATACAGTCCTGTGGTCCGTTTTTGTCATTTCGTATTATTTATCTGAGCCTAAAATTAAAATATGAAAAGGCTTTTTTTTCGTTTTTTTGTGTTAGATTCAAAACAAATAGCAAAATAATCAGTAGTCAGTAGGTTATTTAATTTTTTGATTTGATTCGATGAATTTCGGATGACCTGTCAGTAAAAAATCATAAAACATCAGAATGTGGGCTAGTTTGTGACAGAAGCGCTATCTCCTGGTCAAACCGTGTATTACAATGAATAGGTGGGTTTCCAGGAAAAGATAGACACGCCCAGGAGAAGGAGGGGGTCTCTCCAGGTGCTGGAACTCAGCTGGAACTTGGCTGGGAGTCGGCTGCCATTCAGCTTGGAGGGGAACTTTGAAGTGGCTACTACTGTACAGTAACCACAGTACTGCTTTACTGAGTCAACTAAATTTGTTCTTTTGTGCTTTTCTTAAAGGGCCACAAGATGAGCCATAATGCTGGGGCCAGGCAGGATTTTTTATTTATTTTTGTAAACAACTGTTCCTTTGGCCTGAATTTTGTTTTGTTTTGCCTTTTGTTCAAAAAAGTTCAAAAAATTTAAAAAAATCATAGTCCTCTACTGTTCACCAGCTGTCATTTCTTCAATTCTTCAGTAGGTTTCCTCATCTTAGACCCCAAGATGAGTCCCAACAAGACTGGACCACTGCATGCCACCATTCAAACAGTATCTGGGGGTACCATAATGGCATGTAGCCACAAATTCAGACCATTATTCTATGTTTTCATATTTGACATACCATTTTATCATGGTTGTGACTCCCTAAGTGTGCAGGTTAGACAAGGTCATACAGTGTAAACCAGTTCTGGGTAAGTCTGAGAGCTAACTGTGGCTCCCACTCAAGTGTCATTATTCCATGTGGTAGGTGGGCCAGAATTAAAATGCACAGTGGCCCACATTTAGGTGAGTGCTGGTTTATTTGGTCTCTTCTTGGCTGATATTTGGCAGTGTGTTTGTTTGGTTGTGGCCCACTTCTGGCAAACAATTGTGGACCACCCTAGTACCATCATTCCATGCTGTATGTGGGCCGGATGAACATGTCAGGTGTGGGCCAGATATGGACCAAAAAGAGTTTTGTACAGTGTCCCACATTCGGTTGAGTACTGGTTTATTTGGTCTGTTTTCGGTTGACATCTGGCATTGTGATGGCTTGGTTATGGCCCACTTTTGACAAACATGAGCGGACCGCCCAAGTGCCATCATTCCATGCTGTATGTGGGCCGGATGAACATGTCAGGTGTGGGCCAGATATTGACCAAAAGAGTTTTGCTATCTGGGACTTGTTGTGTCTGGTCGGGGTCAGCCTGCTACAATGCTAACCAACCAAGCACTTAGCTCAGTGTTTCAGTTCATTTAGGACACATACTGTACCCAGCCAACACGTCCATTTGGGCCCCACATGGGTTAAATGTGGGCTACACTGGTATGGAGTGGGCATGGGCTTGAACTAGGGTCCCACATGGTTTTAGTAATATGGGCTCCACATGTGAAGCCCACTGGGGCTGGCCAAATGGGCCCCATTTAAAGTCCATTCTGATCCCCCATATGGGCAAACATGGTTCTCACCCAGTTGGCCCGCACCTGAAACCCAGTCAGAACCCACTTGACTAACTGCAGGCAAACCCACTTGGGACCCCTTTTTTGCAGCCCGGATTTGACCCTTATGGGGCCAACATGGACAAGCTGGCTGGGTAGACAAAGGCAGAAACCAAAACTTCAGGGACAAGGATTATTATTTATTGTCCACCATGGTCCCAACAATAAGCTGATGATGGATCTGACACTAGTAGTAGTTACCAGATAATTCATTATAAATCATTTACATTATGTTCAGTGGTGAACAATAAGTGAAACGCAGATGGATTTGAACACTCATACTTGCATATGACACAGAATCAGAGGTTGAATAGAGCAGAGGACCAAATATTTAAAAAACTAGAAATGTAGTACAAAACAACAGAAGTCATTAACAGGGCTGTGTGATAACATCATGCCTTTCTAGGGCTTTAGTCAGCTCCTGAGCATAAGGCTGGTGTCAGATGAGCGTGACTTCTAACATGAAAACAAACTATCAAACATATTGATAAGGTTCCAGACTAAAAGTGGAGAAGCTTTCATCACTTAATAAAATCAGTTAAAGGAATTAGCTAAATGTGGACAAGAGCACACCATAAGCAAATCAGCAGTATGGAATTCATTTCAAAGTACATACAATTGTTAAACTTGCACTCAGAAACACTTTCTAGTTCACCTTTTGACTTTACCCAGTGGGAATAACAGACTTCACGTAAAAGTGGAGTGGCTTGAATTTCATTACAAACTGAGTTATTTTGATGTTAAACTGACTAACTTAAGACAACTATATGCATTGTTGTTTTTTTTAATGAGTGTTAAGATCATTTTATCAAGCTATTTCCAAGGTCAAGATTGAATTGTGCTTAATACAGCAAAGTGCTATTGATTACTGTAAAATGCAAACTTCTAGCCTGATTATCAGTGTCACAGCTAAGTTTAACTGTTGATATATCTTGTGTCTAGACTCTAATCTTGTCATTCCCCACTAGGAAGCACCAAGCTCAAAACATACCACACTGTGCCACACTTCTCCATTCAGGTGAGCAGTGTGGCACAAGAGTGGGCAGAGCGATACTGTTAAGAGTATGCTATGTGAGGGAAGCAGCTGAATTGAGTTGACTTGTCCATTCAATCAAACAGCGACATGCAGGGGCAATCTGGCCATTCTGGAAAAGTCCAGAAGTGATCAGCACAATAATGTGTTTGCCAAGTGTAAAAACTAACAAAGAAGAGTTAATCATTAGTTGCTGTGATAATGGTAAGCAGAAAATGTAAGGTGAAAGGTGGATGGGAAAAGTTAAAAGAAAAGAAAGTCAAGTCTCTCAAGACTGATGCATCAAAATGTAAAAAGCTCACAGAGCTGTTTGGCTGCAGTGTAACTGCCAGCTGCAGCGGCAGCAGTAGTAGTAGACAATGGACAATGTAGTCCAAGACATCGGCAAAGCACTGAATTGTCCAGCAAAAGTGTTGAGGACCAGGTAGAAGTTGAACCTGATGAGCATCCACAGGCTGGTCATGATGAGGGACAGATGGCAGAGGTACTGGTAAGCAACACCAAACAGTAGGATACATTTACTCAGGTTGACTCCTCTTTGTGGCAACGGTATAGTCAGATTTATCAACTGGGTTTGCATAATACGATGATGAAAAATATCGTGCCGTTTAGTGCTGTCAAAATTAAGGTTTAAATCATGCTGTCAAGCTAATATGAAAAAATAAATAATTAAAAATGAATCGCGGGGTGATTGCGATTTCATCTCATCATTATAGCGAGCTCACTTCTGCAGGTAGACAGAAGATCATGGATCATTGGTATCACTCTTGACATGCTAGCAAGTGGGGAAAGCAGCTAAATAAAGCTCCACATTTAACCAAATGTTTGGGGAGTTAAAATCTCACTGTCTTCCACTGTTTGTTTTTTGTGTGTGGGCACAGCTATAAGCTGACACTTATCATAGACTACAAGCCTGGGGTTTGTTTATAGGCTACAGTTTCATTAATATAAGGAAGAAATTGATAGTAATTAATCACAGCAAAATTGTACAATGAATTAGTTACTTGTTTTATCATTTGAGTTAATATGAAACAAAAGTGTAATATGGCATTCAATTATTAAATAGGAAAAAACAGGCTAATTCTTTTACACAAAGTAACACGTGTATTGTGGATAGAATCAATAATAGCCTACATCTTATCTATTCAATCATTTGTTTATTTTATAATATTGTGAGGAGATACCAGGACAAACCTATTAGTGACTGGTGGTATGCGGCTGGGTGGTGGGCCCATTAGGGAGAAAGTCCAGGGCCATGTTTTAGTCCAAGTCCGTCCCTGGCTGCACAGTGTGAAACACAGTGTGTCTTTGTTAGTTTGCCCCGACGCAGTCACATTGTCCAAATAGCAAATGCACTGGTTTGTTTGAACAAAATTATTTTAAAAAGAACTAAAACTGTCATTAAAAGATAAACAAATAAAAACAAAGTGCCACGATGAATGTGTGGTGCAGCTGTGTGCACGGTGACCTGACGGGAGGAGACGCGAAAATATGCAGCACAGAGTGAGTTGTTGTTGTTCTTGTGGAAAATGGATCTCAGAACCAGACTGCCACTTTATCAACAAGAAAAGCATCTGAACATCTGTGGTTAAAACATCTGTATTAATCTGTTAATGAGTGTAGGTGATTCTTACAGTGTCTCTTATCCACAGCTGTTTATACTGTAGGACTGATGTGTTAGTCTGCAGTCTCTGAGATGCTGCACAGAGCACAGTGCCATTACACCGCGTTCCAAATTATTATGCAAATGATATTTTTCTCAGATTTTCCTAAATAGTCAATGAGAATGACAGTCAGTATAATTTTCAAGTCATCAACCGTTAGAGTATAATTCGAATTTTATTGAACAAACGTCCCAATGATAACAGTATTTTTTTCAAAAATAAAAAACTCAAAATGCACTGTTCCAAATTATTATGCACAACACAGTTTCAAAACATTTTATAGGTTGTAAAGAACTGAAAATGGCCATTTGTTGAATTTGCAGCATTAGGAGGTCATAATTACTGAAATCAAAATCTATTTCAATAAAAAAAGCATCTTAACAGGCCAAGTTACATGTTAACATAGGACCCCTTCTGTGATATCACCTTCACAATTCTTGCATCCATTGAACTTGTGAGTTTCTGGACAGTTTCTGCTTGAATGTCTTTGCAGGATGTCAGAATAGCCTCCCAGAGCAGCTGTTTGGATGTGAACTGACTCCCACCCTCATAGATCTTTTGCTTGAGGATGCGCCAAAGGTTCTCAATAGGGTTGAGGTCTGGGGAGGATGGGGGCCACACCATGAGTTTCTCTCCTTTTATGCCCATAGCAGCCAGTGACACAGAGGTATTCTTTGCAGCATGAGATGGTGCATTGTCATGCATGAAGATGATTATGCTACGGAAGGCACAGTTCTTCTTTTTGTACCATGGAAGAAAGTGGTCAGTCAGAAACTCTTCCAACTTTGCCGAGGTCATTTTCACACCTTCAGGGACCCTAAAGGGGCCCACCCGCTCTCTCCCCATGATTCTGGCCCAAAACATGACTCCCCCACCTCCTTGTTGACGTTGTAGCCTTGTTGGGACATGGTGGCCATTCACCAACCATCCACTACTCCATCCATCTGGACCATCCAGGGTTGCACGGCACTCATCAGTAAACAAGACTGTTTGAAAATTAGTCTTCATGTATTTCTGGGCCCACTGCAACAGTTTCTGCTTGTGAGCATTGGTTAAGGGTGGCCGAATAGTAGGTTTTTGCACAACTGCAAGCCTCTGGAGGATCCTACACCTTGAGGTTCGTGGGACTCCAGAGGCATCAGCAGCTTCGAATACCTGTTTGCTGCTTCATGATGGCATTTTAGCAGCTGCTCTCTTGATCCGATGTTTCAAGCAGAAACTGTCCAGAAACTCAATGGATGCAAGAATTGTGAAGGTGATATCACAGAAGGGGTCCTATGTTAACATGTAACTTGGCCTGTTAAGATGCTTTTTTTATTGAAATAGATTTTGATTTCAGTAATTATGACCTCCTAATGCTGCAAACTCAACAAATGACCATTTTCAGTTCTTTACAACCTATAAAATGTTTTGAAACTGTGTTGTGCATAATAATTTGGAACAGTGCATTTTGAGTTTTTTATTTTTGAAAAAAATACTGTTATCATTGGGACGTTTGTTCAATAAATTTTGAATTATACTCTAACGGTTGATGACTTGAAAATTATACTGACTGACATTCTCATTGACTATTTAGGAAAATCTGAGAAAAATATCATTTGCATAATAATTTGGAACGCGGTGTACACACAGCCTTACTGTTTATTTAATCAACTGATGACACCAGACTGCTGCAGTAACTACACACACCTCTACACTCATCAGACTGGTCAGTTATAACTTTCTTTTCAGCAAAAAGTAACTTATGTTTTATTCTTGAAACACATTGCTTGACAAATGCGCCATTATAATAGCAATCCTCTAAAGTGACAGAGCTTCTGGATATTATAGGGAATGGGAGACTGATTGGTTAACCTCATGTCACGCCTATGATTAATGAGGGGACTTAAGTCCAACCCTTTTAGACCATGCGCCTGGCGCAGTGACCATTTTTCCACCGTTAAAATAGCAATAGTGGATTCGGACACGCCCCAAAGGCATTTGTGCCACACGATTCACACCATGTGCTATAGATTGTTAAAATAGGGCCCTAAGTGTTCAATAGAAGAATCAAAACTCCATTACTGAAGCTTTGCAGGTAATAGAGCTAAACTGCAAAATGCATATAAAACAGGTCAATGAAATAAAAACTAAATGAAGTTTTATAACAAAGTTCAGGAACGGAGACCACACCCCATACCTCTATCCCCCTTGGTCTCATTTCGAATACCTCTATTTTTCCTCCCCCTATCTTACATCCCATCCCTTCCCCCATCCCCACAACCCTCACTTCTCCCTCCCAACCCTACGATCCCTCGACCCTAACCCCTACATCCCCACGACCCTAACTCCTACATCCAATCGACCCTCACCCCTCATCCAACCTCTTCAACCTTTTGACCGTTCATCCCTTCGACCCTCATCCCCTCATCCCTTCTTCCCTATCCCTCAACCCTTTTTCCTTCCACATAATAAATACTTAAACTCATATCTTACTTGGCGTGGTCTTTGTTAGTGAAATACATGAAATATTTTGGAAAATCTCTTCACAGTGGCTAGAGGCAGGTACGACTCACAAACTTGACATTCAGCATTCAGGCAGCTGAATTCTTTTACTGCACTCAGTCCTGAGGGGATGAAAAAAGATGCTGACAGCTGTTATTCAATGACAATTGGAAGTCCATTTTCTGTCTCAGTCTGTCAGTCCTTCTAACACACACACAGATGTGGACGCAAATACATAGAAAACTGCCTATATTCATCTCTCACGTTTATGTTCAAGCGACAAATACCTATAGCAGCCATAGTAATTATGAATTCTGTCAGTCGGGACCAAAGGAGGAAGTCAGGTGACACTTTATAGTGCGTGTCCATGCACCTGCATAATATCTCAAAAAAACATGTATGCTTGTCTGAGGTGAAAAAGTTGAAGTAGTGACAAACAAACAAAGTGAAACATGAATTTAAATATCTTCTAATCTTTTATTCTATCATAGGCAGAACAGACAGTTACACTCAGCCTGATAACATCATGCTACACAAAGCATTAGCCACAGATTCTGAACAAAAAACTTGCTTGTGAATGTACGCAAATGTCACTGACAACTCACTGACTTGTTTACAGTACTATGTCTGTTATGTTTGCTGTAACCATGGCACTGCTAGCTGCTGTAAATCAAACACAGATACGGACACCAGTGATGCACGGGCTGATCCAAATTGAGTGGGCGACCGGTTATGGGTCAAGAAAAAATATTTTTAATGATATTCGGGTCATGTTTGGTCGGGTCGGTTAAAATAAAGATGCCGTTAAACTTTCGTAATATATATAGTACACATAAAGGCGTCATTGGCCAGGGCATTGCAAGCTGCATGGGTTAAAGTCGTTGGTGCGTGCTTCTGATCATTTGCAGGAAGATTGAATGGTTGTGCGATAACACATCTGTCATTGGCTGAATGAATGGCGCGTATGCAGCACGAGCTCCGCAGGTGTTTGCTTGAGGATAGAGATGGAGGCGGTAAGGGAGAAGCTGAAGACTGTGGAGTGGAAACTCAAAAAACATACCGATAGAAAGAGCAAAGTGTGGGAATTGTTTTCAGAGGTTGTGAAAGGAGATGACGTGAGTGCTGGCTTTGTCATGTGCACTTCATGTGATACAATTTACACCTTTGATAGCCACAAAACCTGCACGACAAACATGGCCCGACACAAATGCGGTACCGGTAAGCCTTCCCAGCCTAATAGAATAACATCACCTCAAACCATAGATGCCTTCATGCGCGCAGACCACAAGAAAATTCCACTCCAAATTAAAAGCAAATTGGTCGATGATTGCGTGGACTTCTGTTGCACAGACCTGCGGCCCTTTGATATTGTTTCGGGGGTAGGTTTCACTAAAGTGGCCCAGGGTCTCATCAACATTGGGGCACGTTTCGGATCTGTAGACGCAAATGCAGTCATTCCTCATAGGCAGACGGTGCGATCGCGCTAAAAACAGGCCATGGTCGAGAAGGAGGCCTTGTCCGAGGTTTTGAAGTCAGCGCTTCGTGACAGTGGGGGGATTGCAATAACAACTGACATGTGGACTGATGATTTCAATAGGAGGTCCTACACTGTCTTGACATGCCATTATGTGAAAGACGACTGGAAGCTGGCAAGTCGTGTTATGTGCACAGTGGAATTTGATTCCACTATGCCCAAAACTGCTATCAATATCCACGAGCAGATTAATGAAGAGCTATCTTCATACGGAATTTCTTTTGATCAAGTGGTACTCGTGAGTGACCAGGGTTCTAACATAAAAGCCGCCCTCAAAAATTATCATTGGATTCCATGCTCAGTCCACGTTCTGAACACAGTGCTGAAACATACATTCAGTGGACCTGACATTACAGAGGTCACGGAAATGATGGATGCGTGTAAGGGCATTGTCAAATATCTGAAAAAGGCCAGTGCGACCACAACTCTACCCTATGCCTTAGTTCAAGAGTGTGAGACTCGCTGGAACAGTAAGATAGACATGCTGAAATCCGTGAGTAAGCAATATAGGGAAATTTACGAGATACTTGAAAGCAGGGGACAGTCTGAGCGCATGGAAGGTGTTTACCAAAATACGCTCACGCAAAGCATCTGAGGAGTTGCAGGGAGAGGACTACCCCACATTGCATTTAGTGATGCTGTGGTTTTACAAACTGGGGGCACACTGCCAACCAGTCTTTGGAGACCCCGAGTATATAGTTCTGCTCCGTAGGCGCGCATCTGCTCTACTCCATGACAAGTTAATCATCACAGACACGCACAAAATCGCACTCTTCCTCTGTCCCCGGTTCAAAAGTCTTGACCCAGAATGAAAGGACAAATGTCCACAGCATCATTGGCGACCTCATACGCCCTGTCTCTTATGAAGCTGCGGACTCTCCTGAGATTCCGGCTACGAGCACTTCAGCACCACGGAGATCTACTGGCGAGGGTATGTGGCTGCGTTATTATTGATGAATGGAACATTTGAATTTGAGTCTTGTAAATTACATTATTGACAAAGGTTGGCTATTGTGTCTTCCATACATATGACTGACGGAAGTCAGAGAGAGAAAAGACCCAGAGTGGACTTTGCAGAATAGGCTGATGATTCATCTGCTGATGTAGGCCTACAGGATGAATTGGAGAGGTATCTTGCAGCACACTTTACACCAGATGACTGTGACGAGGACCGGTTGCTTGAATTTTGGGAGAGACAGGCGCACACCTTCCCGAGGCTCCGTGCATTGGCAAGGAGGATCCTCTGCGTTCCGGCTTCAAGCGCAGCCAGTGAGTGCACGTTCAGCTCTGCAGGCCGTGTCGTCGAGGCTAGAAGAAACCGCCTCAACCCAGAGACAGTTGACGCAATATTATTTCTTCACAGCGCGAGAAAAGCTAAAACAGAATAGGCTACGGTAGCTTATTTCATTTTCTTAGAAAATTGAATGCAATTGGGCCTATCATGCAGCGTGCACTGCCATATTTTGTATTTATCTTCTGTATTAGGCTACCATCTTATTTGGACGAACAGTCAGCACCGTTTAGCCTTCTTTAAGCCCAGGTTATAGGCTTGTTATGGTTCCTGTTGTAGTTTTATGAATACATTTTGTGAATATTCTTTATTTATGCACATTGTAGCCTATAGGACTAGGTCTTAGGCTATATGTTTTGGTCCATTGTTGAAGACGATAATAAAAAGTTTTAAATCATATTCTATGCCTGTATTTCATTCTTGGGAGAGCCTCAGTTATGTGAAGAACGGCTGTAACATAATTTGTAGTGGAAAATCCTTAATTATTTTCAATGTTGAGTCATAGAGCCTTGTTGAGTCGTATAATATTTTTGTTTGAATGCTGACGCGGGACACAAAAAGGTAGATTAAGCGCATGTTTCCCAACTGTTGAGCAATCACAGTATAATGAATAGACCTGTTTTAAATGCACATGACTCTTGGATACCAATTTTGTGTAGCTCAGTATTGCTACGATTAAGTTTTTAAGAGCATAGACTATTTTTTACAGTAAGCGGGTCGGGTAGAGTATTTCGATTTTTTTTTTTTTTGCGGTCCGAGTTGCTGTCGGGTTAGTTGAAACCGGCGGGGCGGGGCGGGTCGTTCAAACACGTACCCGCGCATCACTGACGGACACATATTGATAATATCAATATATAAATCTGTGTTATATTGTATGGTGAACTTTTTCATGGTAGTCAGTAAGCACAGTGTCAGCATACACATCAGAGGGCTTCCAGTTGCATTCTGTCAAAAACTGAGAGTTGTGTGGCTTCTGTTTGCTGAGCCACTATGCCTAAATCACCCCAACCTGTATCCACAGAAGAAACACTGGCCTATAGCAGTCAACCCAAATGAGCTCCCAGCCTGACATACAATCACTTGCAGGCTGGGTTTTTTTTAAAATTCTACTTTTTAAGTTTCAAAAAGTTTAAAACTTTAGACAATAACAACTTAAAATGTGTTGCTGTTCACTTATCTCACACAGTTTCTACTATCAGTGCTGCAGCTACCAGCAGCAGTGTACAGCCTTAGGGATGCCAGATCAGGTTTCCTCCGTGTCTCACTCCTTACCTTAACACTTGTTTTGTTACAATTTTATAGTTCTGAGTTTACTATCTTTGATGAACCCCAAATGTTGCATTTAGTTAAATGTGGTGTTTTATCTATTATTTTGGATTTATGTCACCAGAATAGTTAATTCCAAATGTTTTTGTGCCCAAGGCAAAGTACAAGCCAAAATCTCAAGGCACACCTGTATTCATACATACACACACTGACATTTTCTGGTTGTAGTTTTGAGGTTGATACATTTGTGCAATAGTGTGATGATTATAAACACTAAGAAAACAGAGGAAATGAATTTTGATCTACCAAATCTGAGGGATTATTCTCCACTACAGGTCCATTCATAGAAATACTCTGTATGCACTAGAATCAAACAGTGACTCCACTTCCTACACAAACTCAGAATGTTTGGGGTGGGTCAGAGGGTAGTGATGTTGAGATAGAATACTACATTACAGCAATGACAGTGATGAGTGTGAGGTTGTATCCCTGTTTCCAAATGCTCTTTGAGAAAATCACTGTCAAACAGGCTGAGAAGAATGACTGCAGACCTTTACCATGTCCTGTACTAGGAATCAGGTAATCAGGTTAATGTTATAGGTTTCCAATGAAATACAGAAAAACATACCTGAACATTTGACAGTGAATCTGCTTAACAGGGAGAGTGTAACTGAACAATCCCCAGTGCAGACACACTGGATCAATGAGCTTGTATCTTATAGCACTCCTGACAAAATACTGTATTCTGTCAGTAAAAAAAACCCATAAACAATGAGCATACCTACTTCTTTTCTTCAATATATTACCACTACTAGATCCTAATGACTCTACTATTTTGTATTATTTTTTTTCTCCCTCTCTCTCTAAGTAATTATTAACATATGTCAATGCATTTTTACCATGTAACAACCAATGATTTTGTATGATGTACCATACTGGGGGTGGGAGGAGATTGGGGAAGGGTTGTATTGTTAAAAAGCAAGCATGTACATATTCTGTCATTTGTATATTTCAAATAAGTATATCTATACAAAAAAAAAGAGACAGTGTAAAAGCCCATTTATACTCAACATTAACCTCTTAACACACGCCCCTGTTTTTTATGTTGTTAGCCTAAACGACATGCCCAAGTTGTGAGCAGCACAGATCCCACATAGTTTGAGACTCAGAGATGTGTCTGGTATCATTGGAAAGGAAACACTCTCAAGATTCTTGTAAAAGTGTCTGTGTGATTCTGTGACTTACTGACAAAGAGTGGCAGAGGTTACAATGATGGGGTTGTTTACTCACCCATAGGTTTGCCTTTACAATGACATGTGTACAGACATTCAGGGACCTCTCAGCAGGATATAGACACAATGAGGCCACAGCCACAGGTCTTGGCTTCATGCAGTCCAAATTTGGAGTCAAAAGACCAAAAGATGAATTTTTCTGAATTATTTTTCAACAGGTATGTCCATGCGTTTTCCTCAGGTCCTTTTTGGAGACTCCAAATGGACACTTGGTTACCAAAGCTGTATAACCGCAATCAAACACCTATAACTTCACATCCCCTTTGCCTACAATCAAAATCTTGGTCTCTAATGAAAGCTGACGCCATATTATTATTATTATTATTATTACATATAAACATATTTTTTTGTTTGGCCATATCTATCTATCTATCTATCTGTTTATTTTGGTATAAGTCATATGTTAAGTCGAAGAAGAACCAACCGTGTACCAAAATGCCGAGTGCGTAATGATATATGGTTCAACTCTTTTACGCATCGGGCGCACGCCGGTTACGTTTGGAGTTTATTTATGGACAGCCAAACTTGATAGCTTAGTGTCATACACCGTTGGAAACCTCTGACTATTGGCTAAAAGGTTATCAACTTCATTTCACCGAATATTTCCATAGGCTAGAACAGCAGTCAATCAAAGCCATGTCGTCATTGTCGTCGGTCACATGTCCTCATTGGCTTTGGAGGCATGTACTGCCTAATCCTAAACACCGATTGGCTTGTGTGTGGTGTCGTCAGAAGCAGGAGAGGCTCACGGTCGTAAACATCTAGTCACGTGTACTCTGAGATGGACGTGCAGGTCAGGAAATGACGTAAACGGACCGTATATGGTTTGTTATTTGTGTTATTACGTTACGTGTTGGACTAAATACATGTTGACATATTGAGGAAAGTATTTCGGTTTTATGGAAACGGATTTCATATTTCACAAGAATGGATACTTGGTGAGCTGTACAGAAAGTCCTGAGTCATAAGATGATCGTTGTGGATAAAGGGAAGACTTAGACATAGAAGACTTAGAAGGTATGTAGGCATTATAGCTGTTCTTACTTAGCTGAGTGGCTAGCCGAGCTAATCGCTAATACTATTACGGCTGTGAGCAACCATATGAGTCGTGAGTGGTCTTGAATGAATCAGGAGAATCTAAGCTTTCCAAAGATGTACGGCATGAATATATATGTTTAAGGGTTGGTGTTTAAAACATTCAGAAGAACGTGTGGCTACCTCCTAACACGTGCGTTAAGAGGTTAAATACGGGTACGGATACGGACTGAACCTTCTGTCTGTGCTCTGCATTAATTTCGTCCATATTTCTGCACGTTTCCATAAAGCTTATACAGACCAAACGGAGCAGTACCACCAGGAACAATGGGGGGGGGGGGCAGTGTTGCCGTTACTACTTGATACATAGCTCTAGTGAGACACGAAGAAGAAATAACAATGGCTGAACTTTTTGAGGAAAGGTTATGCGAGTTGGTTAGAAACTTTAAACATATCCTTTTTGTCTTTTATGCAAGAGGAACATTATCAATATCTCCTCCACAGTAGCGATGTTTGTTTTTGAGTTTTTTGTTGTCATAAACTTTTGACTCTGGACTGCCCCTTGGTGGATGTATTGGTTAACATTCATGCCAACGTAAAGGACACACGGAAGTATGTAAGCAGTGACGGTAACATCGTTTGACAAGGACGTATACATTTTCGTACATACGTTGAGTATAAATGGGCCTTAAAATGAGAGCGCGTGTTAACATGACAAAGTGCAAACTTATGTTTGCACTTTGTGGTGGAATGTATTTCCTGTGGTAGGCGATATGTCCGTGATACATTTACTAAGTTGAAAAATTAAAGTAACCGTTATCATTTATTTTGATTTACTAATGCCAAATACAATTTGACAGAGAACTATATTAGTCATGAAATATTTATTAACAAATATTTCAAGAACTTATTTGAAAGAGGGAAAAGTGTGTGTGTGAGAGAGACGGGGGGGGGGGGGGGGGGGATTAGATCTGGCCTGAGGGACCAACATCCCTGGTCAAGCAAGATGTTATCACTCTTTACAGAAGAGAGATGCAGACAGACTGAAGACTCATTTGCATATAAACAGTAAATACATAAACAGAGTATGCATTGAGTTGACAAAAAAACAACTTTATTCTAAAATTGTAGATTGGTACTGCATATATTTCCACTTTAAAGTAATGTTTAACAGAGAGATGTTATGTGTTGCTCCTTATGTAAACCAGAGTACAGAATGTTAACTCACACAGGTAGGTAGTGGGAAAAGAAAGAGTTGGTGGTAGATGGTTGGGTAGTCTGATGCAGAAGGCAACCAAAACGGATCCAGTGGGAGCTCACAATAGTTGACTTTCATTTCATTCTGCACATTTCTCTCTCAAAATGAGCTTTTCTGTTGAGGATTTTTGATTGAATGGGTCTTTAATCCAGTCATTGTCCTCAATGTCAGTCGCACATGGAACATAGCACTTTATAATTTCTGAAGGTGTTTGGCAAATACAGCACACTCCCTGGCTGCTTGTGGCACAGCTGATGTCAGTGGGAACATGGCCATGGAGCTTACACATAAACCCACCAATCTTGTCAGTGGATGATAAAATGTTTTCATTTCTGCCCTGTAGCTTAATGTTTAACCTGTTAAAATGCCCAAGTATGTCTGCAAGGTAAGCAAGCTTGGCCTACCACCACTCATCCATGAGCTTGTCCTTATATGGGACACATGTTCTTTTAAAAATCCCTAAAACTTTTCTCTAAGCTCATAAAGACGTGATGGAACTTTGCCCCATAAAAGCCAACGTACCTCTGTGTAGAGGATTGGAGATGAATGCATACAAAATAATGATTAGTAAATTAAAATTCAACCATATCTTGTATTGTAAATGACATTCATAATGTATGGCTGTCACAAAATACCAGAGCACACCTGAACTTGCCTCACAGCACATCAGTGTAGAGCACACCGTTTGGGCACCATTGCACTAGTCAATAGTCATTGAACTTGATGTCAATATCAATTACTCAAGCACATCACACACTATGTAGCCATGCTTCACAAAATGTGCTCCACTGACCAACCTCCCCCCACCCCCACTTCCCTGATACATTTTTTTAGTTATGCTAAAAGTGAGAGATCTTGGAAGAAATTGACAGTGCTCTAAATCTTAAAAATACTCCACATCTGGAGCTCCTTGGTAGCTGAGTGGTTATGACGCATGCTACATAAGGGCAGTGTGGTTGGTTCACTTCCAGCAAGAGACCTTTGTACACACCTTCATTCACTTGAATGAGAAAGGGAATGACCTGCAGCATTCTTTGACATATATGAAATCCGGAAAACAAAATATTGAATTTCTTTATGGTGTTATAAAACAAGAACACAGCCTTGATGGAAGGTTCATAGTTGTGTTCAGACCAGGAGGCAGCAACGCAATTCTGCTGGGAAATGGTCAGTTGAGTAGGGGATCCTTCAATTGATTCCTCTATGATAGTACATGTTTTTGGGCTTTGGACTAATGGTTGAACAAACTAGACATACAGTACCAGTCAAACATTTGGACACATTTTCTCATTGAAAGGAATGGGAAAGTGTGTCCAAACTTTTGACTGGTACTGTAGATCAGAATGTGTGCTGCTACATTGTGAGTTTTTTTGTTTTGTTTTTTATAGACCAGATTTTATAGACTTTCATCAAGTATCTGACATTTTATATACCAAAAAAATAACTGATTAATCAACCACTTTGGCAAGTAACACATCTCCCAGCTGTTTGATTATTTTGCTCCAACCTTCAAATAAATGCTAGAAAATCAGATCATCAGTGCAATGTTAAAACATCATACCAGACAATGAAAACAGAACAAAATTAACAATTAAATCAATTTCATGTCTAGATGAAGTAAGTTTATTAGTGTCTGTGTTGTGAATTAAAGGTGAGGAGAAGACTCTAACACCATCCTCTAAAACACCAAACAGTGCTGCTTAACCAAAAATGCAAAGTGAAGCAGGCAGCGAGAGCCAGTATCTCTCTCTGTGCTCTCTGCAACACAGCCAGCAATCAATACATGACTTCAGCATTTTATAAATGACAAAATCAATGCTTTTTAATATTTTGCTATTCTAATGTATTCTGCTGGATGCTGCCCAGGGCAACAGAGCAGAAATATGTAGATGACGCCAGCATCTGGGCTACTATATTTTTCACACAGTACACCTACAGAAGCCTCTGGAAGCTCTGCTGCTGGACACACATCTTTTTATTTGGAGGAGTATACATTTTAACAAATTGATCACACTTGTGTGGGACAGAAATCAATACCAAAACTGCAGCACTTTTTCATTGCAGAAATAAAACATATCACACTTTCATACAGACAAGGCACATAAAGTGGGTCTTCAATGAAGAGTCATTTTAAGAACTATAATATAGTGGCTTTGAGCCCAATAGAAACCACTGTAATTGAGGGAAGAGCTAAGCATCATAAACATGCCCTGTGATGATCACTACTTGCTGCTTTTCAATTCCACTTAAAGAAAATAGCTAAAGATGATTTTGCTGCACACATTCTATATATTTGTAAAATGAATGACATTCCCATCAGCCTTAGTTGTACTTTGTGTTAAATGCTAATTACAGACTGTTAGCATGCTAACACACTAAACTAAGATGATAACTACCATTAACCAGGGTTAGGAAGGTTGCATTGGAAATGTAACTGTTAACAGATTACTTGTTACATAAGTAATGTAACTATTTTAATGACTGAATTTTAATGTAATGTATTACATTTGATGACTTTTCGATGACTTTTCTAATTTTCTAACCAATGTTTTCAGCTGTTTAAGCACCAAAATCTAAGTTCAGCTGTTTTTCACGGATACTGACATGATTTATAAGAGAGATCATTTCTTATAAAGAAGATTTATCTCTCATTTGAAAATGTATTCATTAGATCATGTAGGTTTTGTAATATAAAATAAAGATATTTTATTTAATTTTAATTTAGTCCATGTAAGGTAAGAATAAATATATGTTCTGAGTTTGACATACCACAGAAAGGTGTGTTGTTAACCATCCTGCCAAATTTGAATGATTAAAAAAATCGGAAAATATATGAAATTAGGCTTCAAAGTTATGTAAAACTCAGCCTCTTTCTCTGCTCCCAAACACTGTGGGAGTGCCCACCGAGTTCACTGAAACCCCGCCCCCTACCAAGTGTCACCTGTCAATCAAAGTCACCACCTCTACCAGAAACATGGACGCTACATCTGAGAGCTTTATGCTGCTAGCTTGGCGGCTAACTGAGCTAACTGGATAACTGTAGACTGTAGTAGTAGTAGTAGTGTGCTGAATGTATTTCTACCTCTACAGCAGCAGGGGCGGGTTTATGCTAATCAGACCCGCCCACTAAATCCTGAACACAGAAATGTTGAAACACAGTTTGTGAAGCCTAGCTCCACAATTCACATCTAAATGGTTGAAATGCTTTTTACACCTTTTTTAGAAATACATTTATGACCTATTTAATGTGTTTAGAAGAAAATGTTTGAATTCACTTTACATGGTCTTTAAAAAAAATCAAAAGTCTGGCATGAGTTTAATTGGTACTGTGACAACATTTAAGTCCTTTTGTGCTCCAAATCAACCCCAAGTCATGATTTATTTATAAAATATAAAAAAATATTGATTTCAAAGAATTAAAAACAGTCTCATATTCAGTAACATGTTAAATATTAAAAAATGAGGAAAAAACCCTCCCTCAGCAAAATCATAATGTTGTGACTTCAGATGTAAACTCCTTTGTTTATTCTCATCAGTAACTGTAACAGATTACACTTATATTCATTTTGTAATTAAATGATGTAACATGTACTAGTTACTCCTCAACACTGCCAAAAACATCAGCATGTTAACATTGTCATTGTGAGCATGTCAGTATGCTGTCTAGCATTTAGCTCATAATAGTATTTCATTTTAGTATTATTATGAACCTGCAGTGTCACGGTGTCACACAGTTAGGATACACTTCTACAAAAACCAGGCACTCATTCTCCTTTTTCTGCTGTTCATTCTGCTCTGTTTCACTTCAGATCAGAATTCTTCACGCGAGGAATGATCCATTTTGCCATTAAAAAGAGAACAGCCAGTGCTTTTAATGCCACATTGTAAGACAGCCTGCCCTGTAGTCTGGTTGTGCCAACAGACGTGTTAGGGAAACTAAAAGGGGCCAAATCTGTCTGCTGGCAAAGTTTTCTCTGCAGCCATGGAGGAAATGAGAGTTTCTTTAATCATGTATCCTCTTAATAATCTCCTGGTCTCAGGCCGACAACTTGAGCATCCATAACCAGCACACTTCAAGGGGAATAGGCTTATGGAGGGAGAAACGGATAAGGAAAGAGTGAGAGAAAAGCGAGAGTGAGGGAGTGAAGAACAAAAAAGGAAAAAATGTGTGTGTGTGAGAGAGAGAGGGGGGGGGGAGAAGGGAGAGATAGAGAGAGAGAAGGGGGGCTATTTAAAAGAAGAAAAAAAAACATTTCCCTGCAGTATAATTTGCTGATACAGATGATACAGTGATGAAGAGAAAAGGAGAGACACTCACACACATACTCATGGAGAGAGAGAGAGAGAGAGAGAGAGAGAGAGAGAGAGAGAAATCCCCAATGGGCAGACTAGAGTAAAAATAAGGGAGAAAAACTAATTAACTGATGAAGTCCCGTTGTGGGCTGCACACACGCACGCACACACACACATACGCACACACACACACACACACACACTGAACCGCAAACTGGAAAACTTCTGCCCCCTGCCGCTCACTCTGTGTCTCTCTCTCACACACACTCAGCCGGAGAGGAAGTGAAGAGCAGAGTTAGAGAACACACTGGAATTATGACGAGGCAGACTTCACAGGAGTCAAATAAATACACACCCACATACACACACACACTTGGGTAAAAGCAGTAAAAGCATAGTGTTGGTACAGCGTGTGATGTGCAGGATGAATGCAGAGGCATGCCTGCATTCAGACAAATTAGTAACATTGACTTTGACTGCAACCTGAACATTCTGTCAAGGTTCAATTTATTCTCATTGGCTCTGTATACTCAGAGCTATACGATAAACACAAAACAATAAAACAACTATTCATATGATGCAATCATATACAAAGAGTTATAATAAGGTAGCAGCTCGCTCAGACACGCTGTATTTAACCCTTACATGCTGTTTGGGTACATTTGACCTGTTTTGACATTTAAGTTTTTAATTTTAGTTTTCCTAAAGTGGCCCAAAATGCACAAAAATGATATTTTAAATGTTATACTTTTGTATAGATGCTACAAATGTTTGTCCATTGAGGCTGTTCTGGGTCAAATGATCTCTGTATCTATTGCCATGTGTTTTAGTGAAATGAATAGTTCATAGTTTTAATAAGATAGTAGTTTTTTATGATGTAGCAGTGAAGACTGATGGCTCTAATGGTTCTACAATAAACCCCACACTTCCATAAAGTTCTGCTCATTTTACCTTTACATTAAATACATTTACATCATTATTGCTATGTTATATTTTCATGTCTTAGGTCAAATAGGACATGATATTGTGGATAGTAGCTGTTTTTTCTCCAACAATGAAAAAATACACTCTCTCTGCTCTCTGAAACATCCATCAAGGTTTAATCACACATTTATTGATCAGTCAGGTTGACTATTGATGCTTTCTAAACACATCTGTAGTTCAACATTTGATATAGACATTTTTTATGAGAGGATTCTCAGACAGACAGTGAGGGAGTAGGATATGAACAGTGTGTAAGAGTTAAGCACAAATTTAAATGTTGACCTGATGGTGCTGCTGGACCATCAGAGAATCAAGTTCTTACAGCCCATCTCATCTAAAAACATGATTGTCTGTACCAAACTTAATTACAATCCATGCAATTAGTTCCTGCTGAGTTTGAATGTGTCTCTCTTCCCTGAATAAGTGAGGTGTTGGATGAAAAGCCATTAGGAGTTCTGTGATACATGAATGTCTGTACCAGATTTTATCACACTCCATCCATGAGTTGCTGGACCGAAGTGGACCAACCAGCACTAACATCTCTCAGCCTCACTGCTATCATGGCTAAATACACAAGACAATAAAGAATAATCATAAAATAACAGCTCAGATAATACTATTGTAAAAGCCATAAACTGCACAAACTGTGACTGATATGAAATTGCAAGTCCATCGATGCACCTGTGTGCGCACACACACACAAACACACAAACACAAACACACACACATATATCTGGGATTTTTTTCCTTGACTGATGAGCCTAACATCACTCTTTCATTCATCCCTCCATCCATAATGCAAGATATTAAAACATTTTTTAAAAATATATGTGAAGTGGAGCCACTTGACAAATAAATCCTCCATCTCCTTCAGTCAGTCTTCATCATCTTTATCATAATGACTTCATCATCCTCACTCCTTCATCTTTAGAAAGTTGACTTGTGTTAAGAGTGTGTGGTGTGTAGTGCTGAGTGGAGCTGGTGTGTGTTGCAGAATGCAGCAGAGAGGTGAGTTAGTTCAGGCTATCTATGTGTATGCTGTGATTCCAGTATGTGAAGCTCAGCAGTACTGCAGGAGAACCCCAAACACACATGCTACATCACATCTGTGCTTTGAATCTGGCAGTGTACCTCTGCTGCATGTCATGCTCATATCCCACCTCTCTCCTTTTGTTTCCTGTTATCTTTCCACTGCCCCCCCCCCACCCCCACCCCGCCCCCCACACACACATACACGCACACGCACACGCACACACACACACACACACACACACACACACACACAGCCTCCTGCAGGCCTACATGTAATATGGGTCATTTTAAGTAAGGTTTTACAGATTAAAGTGTTTTACACATTAATGCTGGGTGGGTTTTTGTTACTATTTATGTAAGCTGGTAGCAGCCACTTAAAGAAGCATCTCACTGCTATTTTCTGCCAAGCAGCAACTCTAAAAGAAGCTGTTCTCTTCGCTCTCTGCAGCCTTATTTGAGTGGTGTACCAACAAGTCTACAGCCATGCTTGCGCACCCAATTGGCTGCAATGTGCATTGCACCCATAATGCAAAAGTGCTGAACTTTCTTTTTATTCATAGGCTTATGACAGCAGATTGTGACTGTTTGTACTATCAGTGATTAAGAGACAAACACAGATGAACCCAGCTCCCTTCATTTAGATTCAGATGAGCAAAAACAACAACAAACAAAAAACAAATTTGTCTCAGTTCAGTTCTTAACACAGAAATAAAGTCACAGTTCAAAAGAAAATCAGTTCATTAAACACATTTTATATATGAATGGACAGAGTATTAATATAGTAGTACAGTATATGTTTGTTTTTGAGCTGGCTTCGTTTGACTGAAGTTTAACCTAAGGTGCAACATGCTGCAACCAATAGCAAGCAAACATTAATAATGTTACTTAAGATCATAGCTGACAGAAGGCCCTGCTGTGAGTGATACAGCAATAAAAGGCTGGAATGGAATGTAAGTAAAACAGAAGTGAAAGTAATAAATCACATTAAAAGTTATGTGGTGAGGACATCAGGACTCAACTGAAGATCCATGAATAAGTGTCTAACCATCCACACACACACACACACTAAAGTACATTCAATGTGTGGTGATTTAGGTTTTCTAATAGTAGAATTTGGTTCCCAGTATATAAAGATAATCTGTTCCAAAAACTTCACATTTGACCTTTGACCTCTAAGCAGGGACGTGCACATGATTATAGAGAGGCAGGGGCTCAAAGTCAGAAAAGGGCAGCATGTGTGTGCAGAATTTTTTTTTTACACAATATGGAAATTAATGTAAAATTAAAAAATAAAGTGCTAATAGAAAGCTAACTACTTAGCTGTGTGTCCTGTAGGTGAAAGTGATATGCAATTGCCATTTATTTTGTGTCAACAAATTATTGTCAACATGAGTAATAATACAGCTTATATCCCCAGAATGCTGAAATTACTATATTATTATTATTAGTATTATTATTTTGTTAGCCCACACGTTAGTAGCAAAGTCACAATAAACTTTATATCTAAACTTCGGACCTGTACTTCAGACCTGTAGTGAGGGAAATATGATCCGCCGTAAACACGCTGCATTTTATTTTGAAAATTAACCCGGTGTTTTATTTTATACAATTGTATACCATTTCCTGTCCCGCACGATCTGCTCTGTGTGATTGATGCGCCGTGCTCCCACGTCCGGCAAAAATAGAAGCTGACACATTGACTAAAATAGAGCGTTTTTCTGAAATATTACCCATATTTAAGCACGTTGAATAAGTGGACGGCGACTAGTTAGACCAAAACACACAGGTTCAAGTTGCTCCACTGTCACTTCTCCTCAGTTATCCTCTCTCTCTCTCTCTCTCTCTCTCTCTCTCTCTCTCTCTCTCTCTCTCTCTCTCAGAGCGGAGCCACAACGGACAGAGAAGCAGCAGGCTCAACACACACAACAACCCTGTATTACAAGAAATGGGTACAGTAGAATATCGTGGAGTTTTTGTACCGCTGTTTTTTTTACATCCCTAACAGGAATTTATTAATGTTATTTAAAACAAACAAACACACACACACACACACAGAGAGAGGGCACCTTTTAATACGAGGCAAAAAGGGCCCTATGTGTGCACGTGCCTGCCTCTAAGTGTAATCTAAGTGTGTGTGTGTGTGTGTGTGTGTGTGTGTTTCAGGTTGGCAGCAGTGGACTAAAACTGGAGGTCCACTCTGAACTGATCCTATCCATCCACAAAATGAGGCATGTTATTATCAGGTGTACAGGCCCGCCGCTCCCCATACACAGAGTAGCCTACGCAGAGCGCGTAGGGCCTCAAGTACCTGCGAGGGCCCCCAAAATTAAGGTTGCTAAAAAAATGTCATGATAGTTACTATATTATTACATTAAAGAAATTATATAAATTAGTTATGAACAGGCCCACCGTTGTTTTTCTTAATTGTGTGCCCTATTACTCAAAACACATGAATGAGCTCGTTGGCTGCGTGCTGTGTAAAGGAGGAATTATCTCTGGTCTTCGGATGATTCTTAAACACTTAAACACCTTGTAACCATGGAAACTGGTCCTTAACTTTACAGTTTAGCTTAACTACAGCACATGTGCGTCTTCACCTTCTCCTGTTTACTTCTCACTCTCTGCCACAGCGCAGCAAAAACACAGAATGTCAAAATAAAAGCGGTATTTTCAAAATAAAAGTTGACAGCCCTCTTAAGCAACACAGACACACAAAGACACCTGAAACATGTACAAAATGACAATAATAGTATAAAAAGTGATAAATTATAACTATCAGCTACATATTATATTGTAATGCTGCTGTTAAGAAAGTTTTTGACATTTTGTTTTATATATTTTGCTTAATATATACATTTTCATAATTATATGTATATTTCATGTCAATTTTAAAATAAGTTGGGGGGGGGGGCCTCCCTGACCATTTATGCTTAGGGCCCCCAAAAGCTTAGCAGCGGCCCTGCAGGTGTATCTGTGCGTGTTCATGTGTGTTGTTATATTTTACACAAAAAAGAAAAGAGGCTTGAGAAACATTCTTCAAAATGACCACTGACCAACCTTCAATTCTTTTTTTTGACTCAGGGTCACATGTAGATGATTAGATAAGAAGATTAGATGAGTTTGATGTCAAAATATTTCATCTGCATTCAAAATCTCAAAAAAACTACTAACATCATTAATAAATTAGTAATGTAGTCAGTTGGTCTCTTATGACTTTTAGCCTCTCACTTTTATTTTTTATCTTATATCTTTGCACCTGTCTTCATCTCTGTTTGCTGGGTCTGCTTTTCAACATTTGTCTCACACTTCACATTCTTTTCTATATCCGTTTCTATTGTGAAACACATACGGACAACATCCTATTCTTGGTGAGACAGCTCAGCTGTCAGAAATGGCATTGTAGCTCCATCTAGTGTACACTATCTGTTTGTACATGTGTTGTACATTCAGCACCCTGGAGAGCACCCTGCGTAGAAACCTGCAGTGCTGATGGAGCGAGCAGAAACAACACACAGCCTGGCTGTTAAAGGCTTTAAGTAGGGTGATAATAGTTTGCAAATGTATTTTTTATACTGAAACAGCTCCAGCATGTGCACGCATACACACACACACACACACACACACACACACACACACACACACACATATTTATTTTGATAATCATCTTTTGTGCTCTGAGAAGAAAAAAAAACAGTTTTTATTGTCAGCCTAATTAAAATTGACAACCAGCAGCTTCAGTCTGAAATGAGCAGGGTGGCAGAATGTATGAAAATGTTGACTGACTAAACATGCATCTGACATGCTTAGTCTGTTAACTCTTACATAATATTTTTCACAAGCCATTTGCCCCCAATACTGGAGGTCCTAATTGGGGGCTGACTTAAAATATTCATGATATGAATGAAAGTTTAACGCAACTTTCTCCTGGAACTGGCTTTAAGCAATAAGTCATTTCAGTCCAAATGAATCATCACTCTGCTTGTTGGACTACAAGAGCCCACATCCCACTCGGGATCATAAGGTGATGTTACAGAGTGTGTTCTCTTCCCTCACAGATGAACTTTGGTTGAGTGCAGACACCAGCCTGCAGAGAGGAAATTAACCAGAGAACAGACAAGAAGTAACATTGTGCTTTTAAATTCAGTGTTTCTAAAGAAATGACACAGCAAGTGCAGATGGATGTCTGAGTTTGGAACACTACTGATGTCATGAAGATTGCACTATACAGATGGCTGCCGCAGTGTGTCGGTGCACAATGTTTATGACATCTTAAAGATCTCACTGCAGATGCCACATGCAAGCCTGCTTCACATCCTCCTCCATCAGTCCTGTTCCCAAAAAACAAGGATCATAGGACTTAGTGACTGCAGACCCACTCTTAGCTCTGTGGTAATTAAGTCTTTTGAACACCTTCTACTGTCCTCCATTCATCCTTCAAAGACCCTGTCCTGGATCCCCTGCAGTTTGCCTACAGACCCTACAAGTGTGTAGACGATGCCATAAGTATGGCCCTCCACTACAACAGCTGGATTCTTCAGGAATCAATGCCAGGATCCACTTTCTACCTGATCACCCCAGTTCTTCTGCAGAACCAGCTCTCCTACCTGAATGTACCAGACTCCACCTGCAGGATCAGCTCTCCCAGATGAATATACCAAACTCTATCTGCATGGCCAACTCTCCCAGCTGAATGCACCTGCAGGTGGATCACAGACTTCCTGTCTGACAGAAACCGGCACATGAAGATGGGGAACCATGTCTCTGACTTGTAGATCATCAGGACCTGTTACCCTCAGGGGTGCATCTTTTCTCCACTTCTCTTCTCCCTGTACACCAACAGCTCCACCTCCTGCCATCAGTCTGTCAAGCTCCTGAAGTTTGCAGATGACACCACCCTCACTTGGCTGATCTCTGGTGGGGATGAGACTATCTACAGGTGGGAGGTTGACCATCTGGTGATTCGGGGCAGACAAATCAACTTGGAGCTTAACACTCTAAAGACAGTGGAGATAGTTGTGGACTTCAAAGGGAACATCGCCCCACCCACCCCCAGCACCCTGTGTGACTCCCCAGTCGACGCAGAACAGTCCTTCCACTTCTTAGGAACCATCATCACCCGGAACCTCAAGTGGGAACAGAACATCAGCAGCTTCCTGTGGCAGCTGAAGAAGTTCAACCTACCAAAGTCAATGATGGTGCAAGAGTCCATCCTCACCTCCTCCATCACCAGCTGGTACGGTGCTGCTACTGCCAAGGACAAGGTCAGACTACAGCTGCTGTGCTGAGAAGATGATTGGCTGCAACCTGCCGTCCCTCCAGGACACTGAGGCGAGCAGGAAAGGTCACGGCTGATCCCTCCCATAAACTTTTTGAAACGGTTCTGTCAAGACCAAAACCTCACACCACAAGAACAGAACCTGCCTGCAGCCAGACTCGTCAACAAGGACAGACACAGGACAACACAAAAAAATCCCATGCATCTGAACATCTGTGAGTTTTAACATAACATATCACATTAAATTACCAAAACTTGTATTATTATCATTATCATTACTAACTGCACACTGCATATACTGCTTATTCCTGGTCAATCTACAGTTGGCATGTGTATGTCTGGGGACCCAAGGAAGTGTTTTGTTGAATTTGGTGTGATTCACATTTAATATTAGTGATCAGCAATCAAGTGACGGCTGCTGGAGAATGGAGCAGGGCTTCAATGCTCTGAAACTGAATGTGCAAGCAATACGGCAACAGCAATGGAGATGAGAGAGAGAAAGCCTATGAATGACAGAAATAAGTTATTCTCCAATACCCTCACAGTGGTCACATTTTAAAACGCAAATAAATAACCATAAAACACTCAACACATGATTTACTGTGGAGACAGACACTCTTAGTTTGTGTTTAATTTCCTCCTCTGTTTCTCTCCTTTTCATTCATTCTTTATAACTAGCAACTCATGCAGCGGTAAACACAAAGAACAACAGGACAAATCTATGTTTATTCCTTATGTGTAAGTGTTGTGTTTCAAGCATGGCCGCTGAGGGAGAGAAAGAAAGAGACAGAGGGAGAGAGAGAGAGCGGCAGAGTGAGGAGAGGCAACAGTGTTTTCACATCACGTTTTAGTATTAGCTCAGTTTAAGAAAAGTTTTTCACATAGCGTGCTCTAAAAAGAGAAAAGTAGACAAAGTAAACAGAGCTTTTAGAATAGACAGAGTCTTTGCCTACTTCCCCAAGGCAGCTCAAAACCAGTATGTTTCATATAAGAACAGATGTTTCTTTCAGTACCCACTCATATGATCTGAGCTGACACCACAGAAAATAAACTATTATGATCAACACACTTTAGTTTAGGACATAGATTTTTTAGAAAGCTCTCTGTTGTGTATTTTATTTTGGTGTGTGTGTGTGTGTGTGTGTGTGTGTGTGTGGGTCTGTGTGGGTCTGTGTGTGTTTTTCTGCGTCTGTGTGTCTGTTTGTGTGTTCATGTGTGTGTGTGTGTGTGTGTGTGTGTGTGTGTGTGAGCTCAATATTGAAGCCAAATATCTTGATATCGATACGATATGATTTCACACTTGTTTGAAATTTAAAGAGTAGCAACAGTGAAAATTAAGCAAGACAATACCAAATAGACATTACAGTGTAGTTAATATTTTTCTGCAACCTCTACTTTGCAACAATGCTTTAACAATATTTTAAATGTAACAACAGTGAAAATTAAATCTTTGGCTGCATTAAAATAAATACATAGAACCGCTGAGAAAGTTTGAGTTTTTATAATGTTAATAACTAAAAACTACAAGCCTGTCAGTCTGTGATTTTTCCTGAATGTATTGTGCGATGTTTTTTTTGAAGCCCATAAAGTGCGAAAATAAAACATGAACCATTTCTGACACTTGATACTACTTTTTGCAAAATTAATATCTTGCACATTCATATCTAGATATATAATGTTGTAACTTAAGCTTGCTAAAATTCTCTCTCTCACTCTTAACAATCACAACATCTGTTACTTTTCATGTGAACAATCCAGTAAAAATATGATTGTCTTTAATCTTTACTGACAGTACAAGAAGCACATCTGCACACTAAAGTCAAAGAAACTCTAAATTATTCCAAATTATCCAGTTTTACCAGATAAAGATAGAAGGTTTTTCATTGTTCAACTGGTCGCACAACACGGCTAATTCATCTGTCTGGAAGGTTAAGGCTGTTATCTTCCTGTGTAAGATGCTGAAGTCAATAGCCACATCCATAAAAACAGCAACAGAAAAATGCCAACAAGTCTGAATTAAAGCGATGCAGCTGTACAGGTCAACTCACAGAAATAACAACTCTGTTCAAATCTGCATACTTCATGGAAAATATTTCTATGCCAACTGAATGTAGTGAGGATGGATACATCACTCACTACTAACCTGTTAGGGGACAACAAGAACTTGAACACAGTATCCGACTGCATCATGAAACAAACTACATGGTGATTAAATCTGATTATCAGGCTCACATTTGATTGAAGTCACTGATAAAAGCAAATACAGATTGACATTGCTGTACTCACCAAGTTGCTGTCCTTATTTCTGTAGCTGATTTTCTCTGCACTGAAGTACTGTAAAAAAAACAAACAAAAAAAACACACAAACACACACACACACACACACACACACACACACAAAGACAAAATATTATAAGGGGGTAACAAGCTGGTTCTGAATCTGACGCCAGTTCAGTGTGACAGAACAATCTAAATTCATAAGTTAGAGAACACACATTTGCACCCAACATAGAAATTGGATGGGACTAGGTACACAGTAGGAGCAAAGGTGTGAGCAGCTGTTGTCCATGCTTTGTTTAGCAAAGGCTGCCTGGGTGATATAACAAACATTTTAAAGAAAAACTGCTTTATTTGTGCAGCTCCAGCCATAAACTCTATTGGTCATGATAACGCTAACGTGTTTTCTACAGAAACAAATCCAGGGACTCCACTACAAAGAAGATTTGGGGTTAGTGAGGTAACTTCAGGTTTAACTTTGGGTTTTTAGTCTGTTATGACTGGTCATTTTTGTTTTGGTCTGTTTGTGTGCCCTGTGTTTCTTTTGATTTTTCCTGACAGGCAAATAGGGGTGTGCTATCCCGATACTACGATTGGTGGAAGAGGTTCGTGTCCCGGCCTGTGATTGGCTGCAGCTGGGAGGCACCAGCTATAAAACAGCCAAGATGGTCTGGTGGCAGCAGGCAATTCCCCGTCCTCCTCCTCTCCCAACCGGCCACACTTTTGTTCTGTCCTGGTTTTTGAAAGTAGAGATGGTTTTGATAGTTTATGTTGAGTAGTAAGGGTGGACTGCCAGTTTTGTTCATCTTGTTTTCTCTTGTTTACTTAGTTAGGGAGTTAAGTTCTTGTCATTTGTTTTCTTAGAGCAAGTTTCTTATTTCTAGATAGGATTGTTTTAGTTGTTATTTTGGCCTTGGTCCACCCTGAAGTTTCGGTTTTGTATTTAATTTATATATATAAATTTATTTGTGTAAATAAATGTTCCTTATACACAAACTAATTCTGTGTGTGGCTACTTTGGAATTGGGGAAGATGGGGCCTATTCAGGTTATACCCTAGGCACCCATAGATTGGGGCATAACAAGTCCTACCACAGTGGTTCACATCACCATGGTAACTTGTGCTGAATAGCTAACTTGCCCCAGATCAGGTTAACTTTAGAGGGTCAGATCACAACATGTCAACACCCCAACCACTGCACTGGAAATAAAAATGCATCATTCCTACAGTATCCAGACATGAACAAAAGTCCTGAGTTTACAAGTAAAAGAGCTATTTATAGGTCAGTAACATGTTATTGTTGCAGACTTTCTGTTTGGAAAGTCTGGATTTAAGAAACAGCTTCTAACAAACAGAGAGATTGTTTCCAATACTATACACATAATGATGATTTTAGCTGCATTTGAATTGTGCAAAGTTGATTTTTAGTCAGTGTGACAGCTGGCAGTGTGGATGATTTTACACTCTGATTCCATCACTGCAGTCAGAATAACATGAGGCAACTGTGTGATGATAACTGGAAAAAATAACCCACATACTGTTATGATTATAAACTACTTTTCCACTCTTTGCTTCAGCAGCAGAAGCAAACAGTCTGACATTACTGTTTGTTTTTTATGTGACATATGCATCATCATTATCCAGTTTAACAGTAAAATATACTAAATCCATACTTAAATCATATATAATCATTATAACATGTATTTTAGGCCTTATGATTTCTGGTGTTTCTACGTGATCTTATTCTGTTGAATGATTACAGGCTGTTTCACTTCAGTCAGTATGACCTTTTTATGTCTCGTGTGGATGGAAAACTCCATTTCTCCCCATTTTTCACCATGAAAAATGACTTATTTAACTCTGCTTGTTGTTTATAAAGCCATTAGTTTATCAGTAATCAATCATTAGCAGACACATACTATCCCTGTTTCCCTGCATTACAATTCACATTCCAGCAAACATTTGCATTAAAATAAAACACAGGAAAGTATTGTTTATTGGTTTAGTTCTGAGTTTCATAAGTATAGCATTGTCTTTGTTACTTACCATACACTCAACAAGCCCAACTACTTCCTGTATCTATACACTGGTTTTATTTTATTTAGTTAAATGTTTAGTTTAGTATTCATATGATTTATTCTTGTTTTGGCTTATGAGGATTATGCTGTGATTGATATGTGGTAAACAGTGTTGACTGAGGTCAGGCTACATCCACACAGCCCCTAAAATGATTTTCTGCAGGTACTTGGTATCAGTGTTTGTTATATGTACTTCATTCATGGTTCTGATGATTTTGCTTGTAATGAACAACCTTGCATTTTCCACAAGAACTTTCTCATAGCTGGATAGCATAACCTAGAGTTGACTAAACCCAGCTAACGAAAAGATACTGTATTTGACTCAAGATGACTCAACAGTGAGTATATTTTTGGGCCTGGTTCAAGCCAATGTTAATTCATTCTTTGTGTAGAAGTGCCATTTCCAACCCTGGAGCCCCCAATGTTTGTATTTTGTTTTTAAACATTCTCTGGCAGAAGCAGCACACCCAACTAATGATTTTCATATTTTATTCAATGTGAGGATTACACAATGTAGCAATTTTTTGTTTCTCCATTTACTTTAATCCATTGTTAGGAAGAATTAAAAGGGAAATTTGAGAATATCAGTTGCAGACTACTGTTAAGCTGCAATGTCTCCTGTTCAAATCTGACCACAGAGCTTTGTTGTATTTTCCCTTGATTCCTGGCATCTGATAAAGGCATAAAGTGCCTTTATGAGGTAGAATCAGGATTAAAAAGACAATACAATAACTACATATAGTTACACATATAGTTGAAAAGCATCTTGCTACAAGTAAAAGTGGCAAAGTGTGTTGATGCTAGTGCTGTGCAATATTACGATATATATATCTTAGTGCGATATAAAAATGTCCACCGTAGGATATAACCCTCTATTGTTTATATTGTAATTTTAACGTGTGGGGTACTGGGTTAGCTCTGTTGCTACACTAACGTTAACATTACTATGGTTGTGGTTTAGGTACGCAGTGTAAAGTACAACTCAACGTTGGAATGACTGCCGGATAATCCAAATGTATCATATGAGTTCATGTTTTATGAACAATGAATGAAGGCTAATGTAACTGCAGCAACGCTACAACTTTGTGGTAGCATTTTTACATCACACGCAAAGACTGGTTTACAGTGCTGCTAGGAGAGCATAGATGTAAACAACATGGCAGAGGCGGAGAGCTTAGAACACAGTAGAAACACAACCCAAAGAGTATGTAATGTAATGTATATAATATGGGTTTTATAAATAAAAGGAGAAACGATAAGAGAAATTGCCATTCATTTCATATATATATATGTATAATTTTAAGAAAAAATACTATACTGGGCTATATACCTTTATCGGGATATAACATTTTGTCCATATCGCACAGCACTAGTTGATCCTAAGCATTTTAGCACTAAACCAGCTCCAACGTCTGTATGAAGTTTGAGGTTACCCAGAGGAGTCAATATCTGCTCACAGTCAGTCAATTGTACAGTACTTGGCCTTGTCAATGCTTTTGAGGTATTGTGGGGTATGAGGAGGTGTTGATGGCTTTGGAGTTAGTAGAAATGCAGTAACCCTGGAGATAAAAGTCTGCACAACGTTCCACAACTTGGTCACTGGATGTAAATGTAATTATGCAAACACTGATGAAGACAGATTTATCCATCAAACCATACGTGCTATCTGGAAACAATGTATTGTAATCATCAATTATCACCAAACACAACAAACAATGAAATTAGGCTGATTTGGTGTTTTGAACACAGACCAGTTGATCAGTCACCGTAACATCGGCCATGGCAACAGACAGGAAAGGAAACTGTTTACTGGAACTTAATAAATAATAAAATAAATACAGTTCCTGATATCTTGACTAGTTTTCCAGTAGATGGCACTATTAACAGGCAGTGTGTGTACAGACAATAACAGACATACACAGCAGAGACAGGGAAGAGAGCCTGTAACAATGACAGGCAGCTAAGGAACATAGCCCACCGCCAGAAACACAGACAGGCAGAGAAAGAGAGTGGCAAACAGACATACAGGCAGGCAGACAGAGCACAGCTACACAGTCCACTTGATATCTTAATGAGAAAGAAGCATTCGTGTTTGCAGAACTCATATTTCATCATTGAGTGTTTGACTGATCTTCCTAATCAACTCAGTTTTCTACATACACACAGGTAAGCAGATCGTCACCATCTGCTATCGGCACACAAACACACACAACACCGAGCACCCACTCATACACCCACATAGTCAGGCTTGGCAAGAACAGCATGTCTGCACCATGTTTGATTAGGAACTGTGTGTGTGTGTGTGTGTGTGTGTGTGTGTGTGTGTGTGTGTATGTGTGTGTGTGTGTGTGTGTGTGTGTGTGTATGTGTGTGTGTGTGCTTGACTGAGTGTGTTGATTTACAGTGTGTCAGGTCTTACCCATCTGCCAGCAGACCCTCCCTAAAATCTGCCGTCCCTGCATCTCACTCACACAAACACACATGTATGCACACTTGGAGTAGGTCCAAAGACTGCAGCAGTAGATTTATGTTGATCAGTGATAGTGGCATGAGGGGGCATAGTGGCTCAGTGGTTAGCACTGTCACTTCCCAGCAAGAAGGTCACGGGTTGAGTATAGCAGTCAGCTGGGGCATCTTCTCACTGTGTGTCTGACTGGGTTTCCCTGTACGGTTCAAAGACACACACAGGGCAGATCAGTTTGACTTTTTACTGAGCACCCTGTATTTTAAAAAAAATACAAGGGGACTGCTTTCAAGTGAAGGCGTTGATTCAGGCCAAATTATAATGATATGATCCAGGAAGAAGACTGGTTTCAGTAATTGATCCATGAGTCTAAAGGCTTATCAAAGGGGTTAGCAATTCAGTTCAATCATCAGCATTTTATCATGGATTTTTATTTGGGTGGCTGTTAAACTGCATAATGGAAACATATATAATGTATGTTTTATTTATTTTGAATCCTTTAAGGAATAATATTGATTTATAACACTGTTTAAGGTTGTATCTGAAGGCAGATATCATTTTCATTAGTATATCATTAGCAGGGCTCTCAAGTTTCACGAAAAGTTTGGAGTGAGATGACATCTGTTAGGGCCGGAGTGACTCAAAATCCTGTGTGTTTTGGCCACAGTGGCCCCTCGGCCCCGTCCAGTTCTCCCAATTATTTTTGATACTTAAAAAACAATTCAATTTTACATACTCTTCAAAATTGACCAGCACAAATAGAAATGAAAATAATGGGTTAATCCAATAAAATACGAATTCAGCTAAATAAATAAATTGTTTTATCTATGCTTTTTTTTTTTTTTTTTTTTTTTTTTTTTAAACAAATGGATCAAAAAGGAAAAAAAGCTATTTGGCCCCAAATGAGCCTCTTAACCCTCATGCACTGTTCATATTCAGACCATTCAGACCATGTAACAGTATTTTTTATCAGCTGCACATAAATGTTTTTATAAATATTTCCAAAGTAAAAAGTATTTAAGGTGTTTTTACTGCTCTCAAATGTAAAAATGGGTCAAATTTGACCCTGAACAGCTTATAAAAGTTACACAGCAGTGCTCAACGTGTGTAAGTGAAATGCCAATGTCAGCATGCTAACATGCTCACAATGACAATGCTAACATATTGATGTCTGGCAGTTTTAATATTTACAATGTTCACCATATTAATTTGGCCTGTTAGTATGCTCACATTTTCTAACTAGCTACTATGTACAATTTAAAGGGAATGTCTTTAGTTTTGTCAGTAGGCTATTTGGTCATCAAGCAAAGTATTGGAAAAAAACTATTTATTTGCACTGACAGTTTCAATCCTGGATCTGTACCACACTGAATTGCAATCCATCCAATAGTTGTCGAGACTTTTCATGCTAAACCACAAATGTCAAATATCAAAACCCCAGTAGTGGACTGACATTACCACCTCTAATCCATGCCACTACCATGGGTCAAAATTACAGACAGAACTGTTAGCAACACTGATGATGGTTTGCAAAGTTAGATAAAATGTCCTCCCTGCCAGTGCCAGCAAATCACAGAGAGACTGAACCACCTGCCTGGGTTTGCCACTGAGGGCCAACATAATTATGTCTGCGTATGTGCCATGTCAATGACAGATTTCACTGGTGACACTAGTGACATTACAAAGGACAGTCGTATTATGGATGAGTTTGTAGATGAAGTAGAGCATGCACAAGGTGACGGCCTTAAAAGATGTGAGGTTAATAAATGGAGCATGTTCAAACTGAGTGAAATCTTCTCATATCGCATGCAAACAGGGAGAGAAAGAATATCCATGTGCCCTTAGGAGAGAGCTATGCAAGCTGGTAAGAGAGAAACGCCAATCCACTCTAATGAGGCCATATTATGCTCCCTATACAAAGCTTTTCAATGTTTCTGCTGTTTATTTACCAATTCACACTCACATTCATGCACACACAGTTGACAACAAGCCAGGGCCGGCCCTGTCTGAATTGCTGCCCTTGGCAAGATTTTAGATTGGAGCCCCATTGGATTTAAATTTGGATGCCCCCAAAACAGTGCAAAAGACAAAAGACATAAAGGCAAGAAGGGGTCAAGGCAGCATGGCCTGAGGTAGCACGTGAAGTTTGGTGGCTGTTGGTCTAAAAGTGACAACCAGTAAGGCTTTGAACCACAAACCAGATGACAAGCCATGCAAGTCAGTAGGGAAAAAAGAAAAAAAAGACAGAGAAATATAATTATTAAGGCTTTACAAAAGCACATCCCATAGTGAAAAAGAAACTTTGCACTCATTTGGCCTATGTCTATGCATGGGCTGCCCTTAACCTGCATTTTAAAAGCACTACTACACAATGATTGTAGTTACATGTGTAAAACAGGGGACAATAGATTCAGGTTGTATACAGGGTGGTAGGGCGCTGACCAGCGCGAAGCCCTATTGTATCTGTCAAGATTATTATTAGGGGGCCAAGCCCGAGGGGCCGAGGGAACGCGTATGCAAGCAGACGCGTTTCCTAGGACCAGCGGTGCTAGGAACCCTATTGTTTTTGTGCTAGTTTTTAAGGGGGCCAAGCCCGAGGGGCGAGGGAACGCGTATGCAAGCAGACGTGTCCATACCCTCACTCCTACAGGAAGTCGGCCATTTTGTATTGAATCTGCGTTTTTGGCACCATTTGGCAATTTCCACACCTCGTACTTTAACGAACTTGTCCTAGGGATTTAATTCGACCGACTTCAAATTCACTCAGAAACATCTTGAGACATTGGAGATGAAAAGTTCCTAAAAACTTTCTAATTAAGGATCCGGTTTGGGTGTGGCGGCGCCGACAATTTCCTTCGCCAATCGATCCTTCGCCATTAAACAGGAAGTCCTTATAACTCCTACAGACATCGTCTGATCTACACCAAATTAATCCCGCATGTAGAGGGTGCCACCCTGAACACGTATATGCATCAATACTGTGTCATCTCCATAGCGCCGCCTACTGGATACAATAGCGCCCCCTTGAAAATTAAAAAAAAAATTGAGCCCCTCAATTCAGATTGACGTAGACCAGGGTTCTCCAACACGTTGCTCGCGAGCTACCGGTAGCTCGCGGCCTGTCTCCGAGTAGCTCGCCAAAGGGTTAATGAATCTGCATAAATTTGAAATCTTTGACAAGTCAAATTTGATTAGTCACACGGAAAACTAACTTCCGTATATATCCAATCAAATTCATAGATGTCCCGCCCCCTTCTTACACTAACATAAATCATTATTTGCCTGTTACTTGTCAATCAAACAGTTGCGCTGCTGTCAAGCTTGATGAGTCAGCCAGAGTGATGCGATGTGGAGAGTAACCATGACCGCGGCGGCAGGTACCCACAAAAATAAGAGCCTGAAGACTTACTACTTTAATGAAAAGTGGGAAACCGAGTTTTGTTTTACAAATGTAAACGACAAGTGTGTATGCCTGATTTGCGGCGCCAGCGTGTCAGTCGGTAAAAGATGCAACGTGGAGCGTCATTACACCAAGGTCCACAGCAACTTCTCACTGGACTTTCCTGAGGATAGCAGTCTACGAAAGGAGGAGCTGAAAGCAACGCTTCGAAGACAACAGTCACTGTTCACCAGACCTACGAAGAAGGCCAATGCAGCAACAGAGGCTTCGTTTAAAGTGGCGCACATCTTAACAAAGCACAAAAAGCCCTTCACCGATGGCGGGATTGTAAAGGAGGCTATGACCGCCGTGGCTGAAACCTTATTCAGGGACCATAAAAGTAAGACAGAGATTTTGTCTGCTAATGCAGATGTACAACTTGGTGCAAATACTGTGGCAAGAAGAGTGTCTTTGCTGTCTGCGGATGCAGTAAACCAGCTGGAGTCACACATGAACAAGTGCAAATGGTTTTCAATTCAGTATGATGAGTCAGTTGACTCCAGTGATACAGCTCAGCTAGCTGTGTTCATTCGCATGGTGTTTGATGACTTTTCAACCAAAGAAGAGTTTTTGACCTTACTTCCACTGAAAACCACAACCAGAGGAGTCGATATTTATAATGCAGTGAAAGACTGCTTTGTACAAAAAAAGGTCCCTGTTGGAAAACACCTGCCATGACGGGTCGTCACTCGGGATTTATTGCGCACTGCAAAGCGGATCCGGACTTCCCTACGTTTCTGAACTATCATTGTATCATACATCAACAGGCTATATGTGCAAAAGTTATGGGATTTGACCATGTCATGGCGCCTGTTGTTAAGATCATCAACTCCATTCGAGCAAAGGCAAAGCAACACCGGAGCTTCAAGCTGTTCCTGGAGGAATGCTCTGCAGAGTACGGGGATCTCCTGCTCCACACTGAAGTCAGATGGCTCAGTCGCGGTAAGATACTGCAGCGCTTTCTGTCTTTGCTGAGTGAAATCAAGGCTTTTATGGAAACGAGGGAGGAAGACACCACCCTATTAACTGATGCAGAGTGGCTACTCGATCTTGCTTTTCTGACAGCTGTAACGGAGAAAATTAACCACCTGAACTTACAGTTACAAGGCAAAGGTAAAAACATATCTGACATGATCAGTGCTGTTAAGGGGTTTAGTGCAAAACTGTCATTGTACATTCTGCAAGTTAAAAACAAAAGGTTTCAGCACTTCCCCTCTGTCTCAAAGATGTTGGAAAGTCACACAGGCGCAGCTAGCGTTTTAAATGTTTCCAAGTACTGTGATCTCTTGGCAAGGCTTGGACAGGAGTTTGCAGACAGATTCAGTAACTTTGAAAACTTGAGCCCTGTGTGACATTTATGGCCAAACCCTTCATGAATGTGGACATCAGTGAGATTTCAGGACAGATGGCTGAACTTTTTTGTGTTGATCCTGTAGAAATGGAAATTGAGGTTATAAACCCTCAAAATAATGTGCAACTTAAGTCTCAGCAGCATTCTGAGCATTTCTGGAGCTTTGTAGAACCAGCTAACTACAAGAATCTTCACCAAGCAGCTCTGAAAATGTGTGCTTTGTTTGGGTCTACATACCTATGAGAGTCAGCATTTTCTGACATGAATGTCATGAAATCAAAGTTCAGAACAAGACTGACAGATGAACATTTAAATGACTCCATAAGAGTGAACCTAAGTGGCTACACTCCACCATACACCTCCCTTGCTGACTCCATGCAGTGTCAGCCATCTCACTAAAAAAGACTGAATAAATACACACACACACACACACACACACACACACACACACACACATATCTGGACATGTGAGATTGTGAGTACTATTGTGAAGTGATACAGTGACATGTGGATAGATAACAAAATGACAAGTGAATAAGTAACAATATCTGTGTATTTGTAATTGCAATATTTTGTTTTGACAGCATTCAACTTTTCAGTTAATAATGTGAGATACACTTAAAAGAACTGCATACAGAAATACTAAATGCAGATGCAGGTGAACTAAATGTTTTTGTGATGGTTTAATACAAAATGTGAGTGGTGGACACCAGCATTCAGTTAATGTCCAGGCAAATAAGCTTATTCAGTTTGTTTGGGTTGAAATAAGCTATGAGAATAAATGTATCAAAAATGAGTAGCTCTCGACCATTTTCATTTTGTAAAAGTAGCTCTCAGAGGAAAAAAGGTTGGAGACCCCTGACGTAGATGTTGGTACACATATGTATCGTGTAAAGACGCACCAAAAACCCTAACGCACCAAAAACTCTCTTGGACACATGATGTCACTCCAACAGGAAGTCGGCCATTGTTTTTGCCAAGATTATTAGGGCCCAAGCACTCAACAGTGCGAAGACCCTAGGCGTTTTTATTAGGGGGCCAAGCCCGAGGGACCGAGGTACTAGGAACTAGGTTTCCTAGTACCTACCTAGGAACTAGGTTTCCTAGTACCAGCGGTGCTAGGAACAATATTGTTTTTGTGCTGGTTTTTATTATTATTAGGGCCCGAGCGCTGACCAGCGCGAAGCCCTATTGTTTTTGCCATGATTATTCTTTTTTTTCTTCTCTCACAACAACGGCCTTTTTGCCCCCCTGAACGTGCCTTAAAAGTCACCAAAGTTTGCACGCAAGCCAGACCCGGCGAAAATTTTGATATTTTATGGTTTGCAGAAATGGGCGTGGCAAAATGGCTCTCTAGCGCCCCCTACAAAATCAATAAAAGCGAGCCCCTCGTGACAGATTGACATAGAGAAACGAAACTTGGTACACATGTTCAACATGTCAAGACGCACCAAAAAGTCTCTTGGACACATACCCTAACACCAACAGGAAGTCGGCCATTTTGAATCAAAATATTGATTTTAATGCAAATTGTGGCATCATATTTGAACGCACTACTCCTACAGTTTTCTTCCCATCCACTTCAAATTCACACAGAGTCATCTTGAGACATTGGAGATGACAAGTTATCAAAAGCTTTTTCCCCCGTCATTCCTGGTTGCCGTGGTGACGCGGCGAATTTCGATCCTTCGCCATGAAAATTCAAACCCTCATAACTTGACTTCACATGGTCTGAGCTTTACCAAATTTCACATGCTTGTTCAGGGTCCTAGTCTGAACACATGTACAGTCTCATATTTAGTGACAGTCATAGCGCCACCTACTGGCAACAGGAAGTCACTTGCTTCATTCTTTCACTAATTACTCCCATAATCTTCATCCCATCCACTTCAAATTCACACAGGATCATCTTGAGACATTGGAGATGACAAGTTATCAAAAGCTTTTTCCCTCGTCATTCCTGGTTGCCGTGGTGACGCGACGAATTTCGATCCTTCGCCATGAAAATTCAAACCCTCATAACTTGACTCCACATGGTCTGAGCTTCTCCGAATTTCAGATGCTTGTTCAGTGTCCCAGTCTGAACACATGTGCAGTCTCATATTTTGTGACAGTCATAGCGCCCCCTACTGGCAACAGGAAGTCACTTGCTTCATTCTTTCACTAATTACTCCCATAATCTTAAGTATTTCCACCTGAAATCGACTCAGCTGAGACATAAGACCTTGGTGATGCTACATTCTGCAACTCGTGACCCATCATCAAATACTGTTGCCATGACAACGCATTCAACGCCATGAAATACGATTACACTTTTCAGGGGCAAAGGATGCCTCCACGGTAACGAAACTCAACACACACGTCTGGAGTGGGGTCATTTCACATCCTATATACTTCAATGGGATGGCCGTGACTAAGTGGCTCAAAAGCGCCCCCTTGAATATTTCATAATTGAACCTCAGACTTCCCGATTGACATAGAAGAATGAAATTCGGTAGGTTTATGTATCATCTCCAGACGCACAAAAACGCCATTTGGACCCATACCCTAAGTCCAACAGGAAGTCGGCCATCTTGGGAAAAATGCTCAATTTTGGTGAGTTTTGTGGTCATTTCCAGGCCTCATATTTGAACGCACTAGTCCTAGAGATTTCATCCCATCCACTTCAAATTCACACAGAGTCAGCTTGAGACATTGGAGATGACAAGTTATCGAAAGCTTTTTTATGACTTCTTCCTGTTGGGCGTGGCTGTGCAAACAATTTCGATGCTTCGCCATGAAGCAGGAAGTCCTTATAACTCCTACAGACATTGTCCCGTCTACACCAAATTGATCACACATGTAGAGGGTCCCGCCCTGAACACACAGAATCATCTTGAGACATTGGAGATGACAAGTTATCAAAAGCTTTTTGCCCCGCCATCCCTGGTTGCAGTGGTGAAGCGGCGAATTTCGATGCTTCGCCATGAAATTTCAAACCCTCATAACTTGACTCCACATGGTCTGAGCTTTTCCAAATTTAATATGCTTGTTCAGCGTCCTAGTCTGAACACATGTACAGTCTGATATTTACTGACAGTCATAGCGCCACCTACTGGCAACAGGAAGTCACTTGCTTCATTCTTTCACTAATTACTCCCATAATCATAAGTATTTACACCTGAAATTGACAAAGCTGAGACATAAGACCTTGGTGATGCTACATTCTCCGACCGAGACACAGCCCGACATGCGTGGGGGCGCGAGGGCCCGTTCATCACTGCTTGCAGTTTTAATTATTATTATTCCCCTTTATTTTTCTTCTGACAAAGTAACAGCCTTTTTGCCCCCCTGAACATGCCCCGAAATTCACCAAAGTTTGCATGCAAGTCAGACCCGGCGAAAAATTTTATATTTTATGGTTTGCATGAATGGGCGAGGCAAAATGGCTCTCTAGCGCCCCCTGCAAAATCAAGAAAATCGAGCCCCTCGCCACAGATTGACATAGAGCAACGAAACTTGGTACACATGTTCAACATGTCAAGACGCACCAAAAAGTCTCTTGGACACATACCCTAACACCAACAGGAAGTCGGCCATTTTGGATCAAATTATTGATTTTAATGCCAAATTTGGCATCATATTTGAGCGAACTAGTATTTACACCTGAAATTCACTCACCTTAGACATAAGACCTTAGTGATGCTATATTCTCCGACTGAGCCACAGCCCGCCATACGTGGGGGGCGAGGGCCCATTCATCGCTGTTTGCAGCTTTAATTATTATTCTTTTTTTTCTCTCACGATGACAGCCTTTTTTACCCTGTAATGGAAATTCTTATTATTCATCTTGTCTGAGCAAATGAGTAGTTATGTTATTTGATTAGAGGTATGTGTGTGTGTCATAATCTGTTGACCATGCCATGAAATGTTGATTTAATGAATATCATTGAACTTTGAATTAGAACATCATGTATGTTATAGTCTACTGCAGGGGTGGCCAACCAGTCAGAACCTAAGAGCCACATTTTTTTACTGTGTTACCGCAAAGAGCCACATCATACACATGGGCACACATGAACATCACCTCATCCCTTCCTCACACACACACAGACCTCTGCTTAGCCAGATTTATTGTAAATGTCACACACCAACATGATAATGACAGAATTTGACTTCTACAGACCACGGGCCAGTCATTTTCAACAATGAACATTGTGTGCACTGTCTCGCACACACACAAACTCTCAGTTCAACCAAGTCCACAAACAAAAATATAATAATTAAAATATCTTTTTTTTCCTCTTACTATGTATGTTGCTTAGTGGGACTTCTGGCATTCCTTGCCTTGAACAATCCTCTTCAAATCTGGCTTGTATTCAGTTGTTGCCACTCGAAGCAATTCTTTCACATGGGTGTCAGTCAGAACAGATCGATGCTTTGATTTCACGTGTTTCAGGGTAGAAAACACAGACTCGCAGACATATGTTGACCCAAATATTGACAGTATCTTAAGCGCAGCCCGTTTGACATTGGGGTATTTTTCCATTGGCACACTTTTCCAGAACTCAGTGGTCCCTTCCCTTAAAGCAGGTTTCAGTTGGTCCTCCTCACAAAGATCGATAATCTCCAACTCAGCCGCAGCCTCATCTGTGACTAGCGGGGCTTTCAAACAGTGCGTCTCCACATTAAATGGGTCAACGAGGAATGCAATCTGTGGCCTTTTCAGTTGTAGATCACGGAACCGGGTCACGAAGCTTTCGTGCAGGTTTTCAACCAGTGTTGCATATCTAGCTCTTTTCTTATTCAGGGCGACGCTGGTGACTTGCCCGCTGGCTTTTAGCAGAGTGGGAAAATGCGTTAAATCTCCCTTTTTAATATGCGCCTTGAACAGCTTCAGTTTGTTGACAAACGCAAACACACTTTGCACCAGGTCAGGCAGCATTTTAAACTTACCCTGCAGGGTCAGGTTCAGTCTGTCCAAGTGACACAGCATGTCGACCAAAAAGGCCAAATCCATAATCCACTCGTGGTCCGAGAGCTCGGGATAGTCCTTGTCCTTCTCTTCCATGAACAGTTTCACGGCATCCAAAAGCTCAAAGAAGCGAGAAAGTACCTTGCCTTTTGATAGCCACCTCACAGTGCAGTGCAGCGGCAGGTCACCTGAAAGTCCTTGGTCCAGCTCAGCGATGAGATTCTTGAATTGCCTGTGGTTAAGCGCATGTGTACGGATGTAGTTGACGATTTCCATCACAGGCTTCATGACGTTGTCTAAATGCAATGATTTAGACACGAGTTGCTCCCTGTGGATGATGCAGTGGAAATTCCAAAACTCTGGAAATGTTTGGTCAGCTTTGCACAGCCCCACAAGCCCGTTCACAGATCCGATCATGGCTGGCGCTCCATCCGTGGCTATTGCAGTTAGTTTCTGTATGGGCAGATTTGCTTTCGCAAATACAGCCATCATTGCTTCTTTCACATCTATGCCACGGGTTCTGTCTTTTAATGGCACAATATCAAGGAGTTCTTCTTTGATCACACAATCGTTTGACACATATCGTGCAAATATTGCCAATTGAGGCTTATCTTGTATGTCACAACTCTCATCCAATGCGACACTAAAATACTCACATGCTTGAAGGGCAGAGTGCAACTGTGATTCAATAGTCGTGTTAATGTCCGATATTCTGTGTTCAACAGTGTGGCGGGACAGCTGGACTTCTGATACCATTCGTTTTAGCTTGTCGTTTTCAGGAGACAAGATTTCAACAACGTCACTGAGGCATTTTTTAACGAACTCCCCTTCATTGTATGGCTTTTTAGCCCGTGCAATGTTCCAAGCCAGTTGATACGATGCAAGCGTTACGGTTTCTGAGGACTTCGTAAATTTATGGAAAAACTGTTTCTGCTTTTCTGCCTGGCTTTTCAAAGTGACCAACTTGTGCTTGCGAAGTTCAGTTCCTTTTGGAAATTCCTGGTCGATGTTAGCATGGAGTGAGCTGAAATGGCGCTGAAGATTTGAGGCTTTGAAATGCGCTAATGACGCCTGGCATATAAGGCAGAATGGCTTGCCATTACGCTCAACAAAAAAATATAAACTCTCCCATTCTGTTAAAAACGTCCTGTGTTCATCTTCATATTTTCGTTTGGCTGTGCATTTTTTCCCTGCCATTTTGAAGGCGAACTTGACACAAATTGTTTACTCAAAAGACTTAGCGGTATTTTCATCTAACGCGCATGTGCGTTTGGCAAAAGTACCGTATTGAACTCAAGCAAAGCGAACACGCACATTAAAAAAACACAAACCCAAACTTCGATATGAACGTTAGAGCCGCATGAAACCAGGCAAAGAGCCGCATGCGGCTCGGGAGCCGCGGGTTGGCCAGGCCTGGTCTACTGATTAACTATTGTCCTGATTGTATACACGTGATGACGTGCCTATTGTGATGACATTGTTCTGTTGATAGAACAATGTCTTCCTTTCTATGATAATGTATTGTATATAATCTGACTGTTTCCTCTGCTCGGGGCTCGCTTTTTCATCTCACGCTTGAGACAGAAGGAGTCCGTCTGCAGACGACTGAATAAACTAGAGAAAGACAACGTTACCGGCTTTGTGCTTATTGATAAATAAAAATTGCCAGAACAACCCCCCTAAACGTGCCCCAAAAGTCACCAAAGTTTGCATGCAAGCCAGACCCGACGAAAAATTTGATATTTTATGGTTTGCATAAATGGGCGTGGCAAAATGGCTCTCTAGCGCCCCCTTAACAATGTTGATTTATTTGAGCGAACTAGTGCTAGGGATTTCATCCGAACAACTTCAAATTCGCACACAATCATCTTGAGACATTGGCAATGAAAAGTTATCAGAATCTTTTTTATGACTTATTCTTGTTGGGCGTGGCTGTGCTGACAATTTTGATGCTTCTCCAAGAAGCAGGAAATCCTTATAACTCCTACAGACATTGTCTGATCTACACCAAATTCATCATGCATGTAGAGGGTCCCACCCTGAAGACATAGACGCATCAATACTGTGTCAAATACACAGTTCCACCTACTGGACACAGGAAGTCAGCCTCATATGACAAACATTATCCGATTTATATGAAATTTACAGGACGTGTTCTCCACATCATACACTACAACATGACATATAATTGGTGGATGATCTCTAGAGCCACCTAGTGGACACAGGCAATGTGACTAAGCCCCATCACACAATGTTCAATAAATACCCGGGTGCCAAGAAGTCTATGTGCCCGCTGTGTCTGCCATGTGACTGCAGCATGCACCAACATGCACGTACGGGGCGGTGCATGGGGGGGCGAGGGCCCGTTCATCGCTGCTTGCAGCTTTAATTACAAATTGAATTGTTCTGACAGTGAAAACATCTTAGTTATGTAATGTGCAAGACACAAGAAGTACTATAGGACTTCACTACCTGGTTAGTTTTGTGTGACTGTCTCATACATAAACTCAGATTGGAGGAAGAAATAGTTTACGGAAGGGCCAATTCAGGAAATAATGGTTCCTTTATGTAGTGAAGATGGATGAAGATGATACAACTGTCTGACTACACTGGTAGAAAGGGAAGGCAAATTCACTTTTGTGTCAAGATGTTGGTATGTTTTCATTTAAGTGAACTCTAAAGAGACAGGGAGGGCAGAAGACATGGTTCTGTTAACTGCAACTGGCAGAAAACACAGTGTTTCATTCTAGGCAATTCCTTTTCAAATTGGATAAGAGATTTTTTTTTCCTACAGCTGAAAGGATTTTTAGCTTTTAAATTAGAAGGAAATTCGACTTCCTGAAGAAGCTGAATGGAAAGTAAATTGACCCTCAACCTCTGTTGGATGAGTCCATTAGCAGACATGTACCGCTGCCAACATCTCTCTTTCTCTCTGAGCTTTGAAATTAATCTCTTTTCTCTCACCACCCTTAGTCTCTTTTGTACCTCTGTCCTTCCCATTCAATTCCATTCCTACCTAATTAGAGGATACATACAATACTTATCATATTTTGACAGGTCCAAATCAGATCGTTCCACATCATTGAAATACCAGTCAGATCATGCAATGTTACTCTCGCCTAACCCTTGCCACTGCATATTCCTGTATGCTGTCACCCTCTGCTCCAAATAGCTGTACAACTTCAGATACCTGAAGGTTGGGGGAAGACCCAATAAAGATGTTATCCACCTTGTTTGGGGGTGTGATATAATGATAACCATGAATCCACTGAACCACATCCACTCAATTGTAAGGAAGGAAAAACAAATATTTAGCTAAAATATTCAGTACAGTGTACAGTGGTCTAATTCAGTGTAAAGTGGTCTAACTCGTGCTACACAAAGCTTCCCCAAAAGCTGAATAGACACAATTTACAAAGTTGTCTTTTAGCAGGGTGTGATTTCATTTAGTGTCCAGCAAAATGCCCTGATTAGTGTTATAGTGGCTAATATATTTTTCCCTACTTTCTTGATCTGTTTCCTCAGGTAGGTATCATGATCCTTCCTGTTTATCAGTAAAGGGCACATGTATTCAATTAATATGGGCTCATCCTGTCAGTCAAGCTGCCACACATTTCGTGATTTAACCCAAAGTAAATCTTTGTAGATTTTTTCATGGTGACCTAAAGGGTAAGGAAAGGTACTGGTCTTACTGCTGTAGCGCGGTGTGCAGTGTCAGAGGTTGAGCAGCGTTACATTGCTTGACGAAATCCTTTAACCCTTGATGGAAGTTTTTCATCTTCACACAGTTAAGCTTTCTCATGATGATCACTTTGATGTCATGGACTGTAGACTGTAATGTCTGTAATCTCACCATGTTGGACATCTTACTATTCAAATGGTCTGTCCATCAGAGGACAGGTCTCATGAGGCTGGAAACATGAAGAACAGCCATGGTAAAAACAACCCAGAAACTTCCATATGTACAACATTGGCAAAGCCATCCATAAAGTAGCGTCCTATCCATGTTCAGAGCATGCTGAATGAGGATGCCATCAGTATGCAGTACTCGCTCTAACCATTGGATGTTGGCATTTGAATTTGATTGAAAATTGATGTCTACAGTTATTGGGTAGGTAGAAAGGTAGGAAAGTATTCCTAGAAAGCATGTCGAAGTGGACCACTTCAGGCAGTCATGAGGCACTGCTGGCCTTCTTGTGGCCCTAACAAAATGGATGTGAGCCTAAAGGGGTGTTCACACCAAGAGCATCGAGATTACATGTAAAGTCAATGCAAACACGCGATTGACTGCTTTGCGGCGCGATACAGCGTCACACGCGACGCGATGGACGCGATGCTGCGAAAATCGCGTCAACGCTCGAGTTGAAAATATTGAATTTTTGCAGCGACATCGCGTGACGCCATTCCGCAGCAGCCTATCAGCGTTGAGATTCTCCTGACGTCGCTGACGTCGCTGTCCTGGATCACTCTTCTACAAGATGGAGGACAAATTGATCGTTGCCGTTACAGCTCACCCCGTGCTTTACGACACGTCCTGTCTCCTTTACCGGGATCGGTATAAAAAGGAGCAGGCGTGGAGTAAAGTAAGCGAGGTGGCTGGATTACCTGGTAAGTTCTGTAAATATGTATTTGTTGCGTGTTTGCAGCTATTGGTTAGCATTAGCATCGCCCCAGTTAGCGTAGCTGGCTTTCCCGTCATAAAGTTACTGGTTTACTAGATTCAACAGTTAATTTACGTGTGTTCTTGTCAGTTGATGTGTGTCGCAGGAGATGGAAGAGCCTCAGGGACAGATATATGAGGGAGAGGAGGAAGGGGACAGAGTCTAGGAGTGGGGCAGCAGCAGGGACAGCGAAGAAGTGGAAGTACTTCGCGGTCCTGTCTTTCCTCGACCCCTTTGTTGCCCCCCGTGAAACAAGCGGGAACATGGGGGCAGGGGTCGAGGAAGATTGGGCCATGGAGTACAGTGTAGGGTCCATGGAGGACGAGGGAGAGACAGCAGGCCCATCAGGGATTACCATCGGAGGTTTGTTGATGAATGAACACACACACAGAAACGACATGGAAACTAGTTTTTGTATAAAATGATAACTGACTTGTATTGATGTGTCAGTACAGATACTTTTTTCACAGCCTGCACTAAAAAAATGTCAAAATAACTTTCACCTATACCAAACCTACAAGTTAAAATGTGAAGAATGAAGGGCACTAAAACACCATTTGCTTTAAAGTGTTGTGGAGGATAGATATTGCTATGGCTAGAACAGTATGATGTATTAAATGACTGCATCTGTAAAATGCTTTATGTGCTGTAATTGTTAGAATAACCTTGACAATTAATATACTGTATGAACAAAAAAAACTAAGACATGTTTGTCACTACTACAGCCCAAGCAGATTCTGACATTGAGCCAGAGTCTGCTGGTGCTCCCCCTGATGATGGTCCAGCTGTCTCTCCCGCTGCTGTCTCTGCTGCTTCCCCTGCTGCTTCAGTGCCAAGAGGTATGTACAAGACATATTTAAGATAGTTTAATAGATAATTAATTTAAGATATTTAA